>NW_019942767.1:21955-27604 GCF_002910315.2 Salvelinus sp. IW2-2015 | reverse complement strand
GGTTATAGGGGGGTAGTGGTGGTGGTGGTAGGGGGTTAGTGGTTGGTGGTGGTAGGGGGGTTAGTGTGGTGGTGGTAGGGGGTTAGTGTTGGTTGGTGTTAGGGGGGTTAGTGGTGGTGGTGGTAGGGGGGTTTAGTGGTGGTGGTGGTAGGGGGTAGTGTGGTAGGAGGTAGGAGGTTAGGTGGGTGGTAGGAGGTTAGTGGGTGGTGGTGGTAGGGGTTAGGGTGGTGGTGGTGGTTGTTAGGGGTTAGTGGTGGTGGGTGGTAGGGGGTTAATGGTGTTTGTGGTGGTAGGGTTGTTAGTGGTGGTTGGTGGGAGGGTGTAAGTGTTGGTGGTGGTAGGGGGGTTAGTGGTGGTGGGTAGGGTTAGTGTTGGTGGTGGTAGGGGGGTTAGTGGTGGTGGTGGTAGGGGGTTAGTGGTTGGTTGGTAGGGTGTTAGTGGTGGTGGTGTTAGGGGTGTGAGTGGTGGTTGGTGGTAGGGGGTAGTGGTGGTGGTGGTAGGGGGTTAGTGGTGTTGGTAGGTAGGGTGTGTTAGTTGTGGTGGTGGTAGGGTGGTTAGTGTGTGGTGGTGGTAGGGGGTAGTGGTGAGTGGTGTAGGGGGTTAGTGTGGTGGTAGGTAGGGGGTAGTGGTGGTGGTGGTAGGGGTTAGTGGTGGTGGTGGTGGGGGGTTGTGTGGTGGTAGGAGGTTAGTGGTGGTGGTGGTAGGGGTTAGTGTGGTGGTAGAGGTTAGTGGTGGTGGTGGTAGGGGGTTAGTGGTGGTGGTGGTAGGGGGTTATTGGTATAGTGGTGGGGTGGTAGGTTAGGTGGTGTGTGGGGTTAGGGGGTTAGTGCTGTTGGTGGTAGGAGGTTAGTGGTGGTGGGTTAGTAGTGGTAGGGTTAGGGGTGGTGGTGGTAGGGTGGTTATGGTGGTTGGTGGTTAGAGGGTTTAATGGTGGGTAGGGGGGTAGTGGTGGTTGGTGGTGGGGGTAGTGGTGGTGAGGGGTTAGTGGTGGTGGTGGTAGGGGGTTAGTGTGGTGGTGGTAGGGGGTTAGGGTGTGGTGGTAGGGGTAGTGTGGTGGTGGTAGGGGTAGTTAGTGGTGGTGGGGGTAGGGGGTTAGTTGGGGTGGTGGTAGGGGTTGTGGTGGTGGTGGTAGGAGTTAGTGGTGGTGGTGGTAGGGGTTAGTGTTGTGGTGGATAGGGGGTAGTGGGTGTGTTGTGTGTGATGTGTGTGGTGAGTGTGTGTGACCACCACCACTAACCTCCTACCACCACCACCTACCACCACCACCACCGTAACCCAGCTGTGTAACCCAGCTGTGTAACCCAGCTGTGTAACCCAGCTGTGTAACCCAGCTGTGTAACCCAGCTGTGTAACCCAGCTCTGTAACCCAGCTCTGTAACCCAGCTCTGTAACCCAGCTCTGTAACCCAGCTCTGTAACCCAGCTCTGTAACCCAGCTCTGTAACCCAGCTTTGTAACATAGCTTTTTAGTGCAGCTCTGCTCCCCTCATCATATGTGCATTATAATTAGCCTTGTGTTACATCTAATTGCTCAGCGCAGGCAAATTATTCATGTGCCCTTATTCCTTGTATTTGTGAAACGTATTCATGCTGTTAGTTTCACGTTTAAATCGGCTGTTGTTTAAACATGAAAAGATGAAGCATTGGCGTTAATTACATTGAGTTGGGTAGCGTTCTGGGCTACAGTATCACACAGAGACGAAACTGGCTTTCACTGCCCCTGATTACTGTAACAGTTGCAAATGACTAGAACACAGTTTGTTGCCTTTTACAACATGAAACAGAATATATAAATATATACAAAGAAATGCCATTAGCGCAAATGCATTCGTTTTGTTAAAACTGTGTTGATCTATGCTAGCAAAATGCTTTATAAGCAAAGATATCTATTACACACTGCATACCAGAGGTGGTGAGACGTAGATTGTGTTACTTAAGGGCTTCTCCTACTTCCTTGCATAGCGATGTGGATTTAATAAACAGGGGCGTTATTAACCCCCCAAAAAATCTGAGGGATTGCAAGTGTGTGAGTATGACTGTTGGAGAATTTTGCATTTTTCAAACACTTGAAACAGTGTTTATTTTTCTTTATATCAACATATCTCTTCAGCTGTCTGTATCCTGAATGGTGTTTATTATTATTATTTTTTTAAGTAATTATGGGTAAAAGATTGAAAGGAAATGTACTGTTGAAGTCAATAGTGTACATCCACTTAGGTTGGAGTCATTAAAACTTGTTTTTTAACCACTCCACAAATTTCTTGTTAACAAACTATAGTTTTGGCAAGTCGGTTAGGACATCTACTTTGTGCATGACACAAGTCATTTTTCCAACAATTGTTAACAGAGATTATTTCACTTAATTCACTGTATTACAATTCATGTGGGTCAGAAGTTTACATACATTAAGTTGACTGAGCCTTTAAACAGCTTGGGAAATTCCAGAACATTCTGTCATGGCTTTAGAAGCTTCTGATAGGATAATTGACATCCTTTGAGTTAACTGGAGGTGTACCTGTGGATGTATTTCAAGGACTACCTTCAAACTCATTGCCTCTACTTGACATCATGGGAAAATCAAATGAAATCAGCCAAGTCTGGTTTATCCTTGGGAGCAATTTCCAAATGCCTGAAGGTTCCACGTTCATCTGTACAAACAATAGTACGCAAGTCTGAACACCATGGGACCACGCATCCGTCATACCGCTCAGGAAGGAGACGCGTTCTGTCTCCAAGAGATGAACGTCAGCTGATGTAAGAAGGGCTTTATAAATACATTTGATTGATTGAAATGTGATTGTACCAGTGTGCTGGCTCAGTGAGGCTCAGCAGAGCCCACACCAGTAGGCTATATAGTGTCTGAGTAAAGGAAAGGCTGGACAACCAACACAGGCTGCTGCTAGCACACAACCAATGTCTCATACAGTTTCCTTAGTTCTTGGTTTGAAGAGACTGACTAGTACAACAGCCAATCTCCCTTTTGAGATTCAACTTCAACTGTCTGTGGCTGGCATCTACTACAGTAACAGCTAATTCCAAACAGAAAGGTGGATTTAGACTGGGTCCATCAGGAGAAGTTAGGATGAAAGGGATTCTGGGAGAGAACATTACAGAAAGAGAGAGAGATTTCTACTAGTTCTTCTGTTGCTGAATAAATACTCTACATGAAGATCTCATGATTTATTCACTACATCCTGTGGTCCCATCTCACTCTCTGGCATCAACACATACACGCAAACACATGAATGTGAACACGCGCGCACACACACACACACACAAAAAGTATACACACACATTAGATCTAAACTTAATTCACCTGACATTGCGTTTTCACAGCATTTCACTGCCTTTCGCTATCTTTCACCACTTTTCAAAGCCTTTCTCTGTGACGGCATTGCCTTTCACAGCCTTTCACTGCATTGCACAGCCTCTCACTGCTCGTCACAGCTTTTCACAGCCTTTCACTGCTCGTCACAGCTTTTCACAGCCTTTCACTGCATTGCACAGCCTTCCACTGCCCGTCACAGCTTTTCACAGCCTTTCACTGCTCGTCACAGCCTTTCACAGCCTTTCACTGCATTGCACAGCCTTTCACTGCTCGTCACAGCCTTTCACAGCCTTTCACTGCATTGCACAGCCTTTCACTGCTCGTCACAGCCTTTCACTGCATTGCACTGCCTGGCACAATGTTTCACTGCCTTTCACTGCTTTTCACAGCCTTTCACAGCCTTCCACAGCCTTTCACTGGTGCTACACGGTATAATAGCTATTCCCTCCTCCTGATCAGGTTTATACTCCGTTTCGAACAGCTTTCACCTTGTGGAATGACGGAGAAGGGTGCTGGCTTAAAATCAACACACAACCTGAGCCCTCGATAACTAGCCTTTTTCAGCGTGGTAATGTTAATAATAATAATAATAATAATAATGGTAATAATGTGAGGAGCAACGCTTCAGTAGACTGTATTTATGATTTATTGATCATAGCATGTTTGATCCTTTCATTAACATTGCAATTGGAAGACATGGAAAATAGAACAGATGTAGTGTTGAATTTAGGAATCCACAAATATGTGTTTGTGTGACTGAACTGCAGCAGGGCTGGGCCATGTAGCTGTCCTGGGCCATATAGCAGGGCTGGGCCATGCAGCAGGGCTGGGCCATATAGCAGGGCTGGGTCATGCAGCAGGGCTGGGCCATGTAGCTGTCCTGGGCCATGCAGCAGGGCTGGGCCATGCAGCAGGGCTGAGCCATGCAGCAGGACTGGGCCATGCAGCTGTCCTGAGCCATGCAGCAGGGATGGGATGCGTGTTCCGGGTGAATGACTGTAGACAGAAAAACGGAGGTAAGTTCAAGGCAAGCAAGACGTACAAAACAAAACAAACTCTATCAAACTGGAGGCTGATACGCTGGCACAACATACTGTTCATTGGCTAACGATCCGGCAGGGAATGGATGTCAGGTCAGAGCTTATGAAGTGGAGGGGTGATGATCAGGACAGGTGTGCAGATAGCTGATGGGATACAGGTGGGGTTAATCAGAGATCTCCCAACTAGCTACGTCGCGCCGGCAACCAGACAGGGTGCGTTCCAGGACACCGGAAAAACACTCCAGGACAGAACACAGGCAAAAACAGACTCAGGAAGCGGGATTCGTGACAGTACTTTTTACTCCCATACATTTGACCTCTGACACCCAAAAGTACAAGAAAATGGCCCAATTAATCAAGAGAACATCTTCTAGTCCTACAAAATCGTACTCAATGGAACCAGTGATAGGATGTGAATAGATGCTTTAAAGATCAGGAATATCATCTGAGCTTCCATGTTTTCACGTAGAAATATAAACCATCTCTATTAGCCATGATATCATGTAAAAAGGTCTTTTACCATCTCTATTAGCCATGATATCATTAAATGTTTTTACATCTCTATTAGCCATGATATCATATAAAAGGTCTTATACCATCTCTATTAGCCATGATATCATTAAAAAAGGTCTTTACCATCTCTATTAGTTTGTTCTTGAACATGTTATTTTCTCTGCCCTTCAAGAGATAGACAGTGCTAAATATGTTGTTTACCACCATCAATAGCTCAAGTACTCTCTTATGCAAGACGACAAAACCACAGTAACCTGTGTGTGTGTGTGTGCCTCGCTTTGACCAGATAAGCAGTTGATTAATTCTCCCTTAGTATTAAATCATTTACAGGGCTGACACGATGGACAGCTAATATTAGCGCGAGTCGACAGTTCAGTGTGTTTTTATGGATTTAATTAGGAATTTTTTTCTCAGCGCTCGATCAAGCTCACCTCTGACATTGTCCTTTTTTTTTTCTTCTCCCTCTGATCCAGAAGAAATGTGTGCATTTTCTTAAAAGCGGCAGTAATAACCATTATTAACATGACAGACCAATTGTTGGTTATTGTGGGTACAAATTGCCATGGCAACTGAATCCACTAAGCCGGTTGAAGTAGGCAGTTTTCTCTAGACCTCTAAGCAGCTCCACTTTAAACGGAGAGGAAGAAAGGAGAGGGCTGATGGAGTGAGGGGAGAGAGGGAGAGGAATATGGAGAAAAGATGAAAGGATGAAAAGAAAGGGTTGAGGTTTAAATACATCAGCATAACCATCCTACAGTGGTTGCCACGG
>NW_019942767.1:3369-21930 GCF_002910315.2 Salvelinus sp. IW2-2015 | reverse complement strand
CAGAAGAAATGTGTGCATTTTCTTAAAAGCGGCAGTAATAACCATTATTAACATGACAGACCAATTTTTGGTTATTTGGGTACAATTGCCATGGCAACTGAATCCACTAAGCCGGTTGAAGTAGGCAGTTCTCTAGACCTCTAAGCAGCTCCACTTTAAACGGAGAGGAAGAAAGGAGAGGCTGATGGAGTGAGGGGGAGAGAGGGAGAGGAATATGGAGAAAAGATGAAAGGATGAAAAGAAAGGGTTGAGGTTTAAATACATCAGCATAACCATCCTACAGTGGTTGCCACGACCAAGGCATAGGACCAGGGTCTAAGTCTAAGAAATGACCAGGGAAACCACAACCCCAGGGTAAACAGAACAGAGAAGGAGCACCAACCTACCTATACCAGCATGCACACACACACACACACAGACACAGAAAACACACACACAGGAAAAACACACACGCACAGAAAACACACACGCACACAGAAACACACGCACAGAAACACAGGCACGCATGCACGCGCACACACCACACACGAACCTCACTCAAGACTCGCTCTGCGGGATAATGGCCATGACACCCCTGGAGTATTCCACAACTCCACCACCACTTCTTTCCCTCTTTCTCACATCCCTCTCTCTCTTTCCACTGCCAGTGTTACATTTACACCCCAACATCAAGTGTAGCTGGTCCTGAGCACAGAACAGGGGGAACAGAGCAAGAGAGAGAGAAGAGGAAGCGGAAACGAGAAGTCCGAGCAGAAACAGAGAGGAAATGCGAAGAGACAAAAGGAAGGAGAACAGCCATCTTTGAGACTTAGGATTTTGTTGCGTTTGCCAAAGTAAGCAGGCAGGCAGGATGAATAGCATGGCAGGATCATTTCTCCTTTTATTCTATCTGCTCGTGCCTCTGCTGTGGCTCATGTGCCCTTTGGCAGCCCAGCCCTGCCTCTGCATGGCTCAGGACAGCTACATGGCCCAGTCCTGCTGCATGGCCCATCCTGCTGCATGGGCTCAGCCCTGCTGCATGGCCTCAGGACAGCTGCATGGCCCAGTCCTGCTGCATGGCCTCAGGACAGCTGCTGGTCAGGACAGCTGCATGCCCAGCCCTGCTGCATGGGCCCAGGACCTAGCTGCATGGCCAGGACAGCTGCCATGGCTCCAGCCCTGCCTATGCTCAGTCCTGCTGCATGGCCCAGACAGCTGCAGTGCCCCAGCCCTGCTGCATGGCCCAATTCCCTACCTGGTCGTCGGTGACTTCAGTTACTTCCTTGGATCTGCTTACTCAATTCCATCAACTCACCTCCGCTGCCCGCTCCGCTACTTGGATTTTTCTATCACTACATTTACACTTGTAAATAAATACTCACCTTCGTCTTACTCTCCTTGTCCTGGTCTGCTTCTGGGTTCTACTTTAGAGAATCGTGACAAGTACATTATTTTCTGTAGAAAAGTAGTACAAGGAAAAGTTGTCAAAAATATAAATGGTAAAGTACAGATACCCCAACAAACTATAAAATAAAAATACTTTATAGTACTACTTAAGTACTTTACACCACTGTGTGCGTGTTTGTAGAGTGCTTGTGCTAGCGTGTGTGTGCGTATGTCTGTTCCTGTGCGTGTGTTTCTCTTCAAAGTCCCCTATGTTCCATAATTTGTGCCTTTATCTTAAAACATGTTTATATGATTATACTGCTTGCATTATTTACCTGAAGTGGAACAGAGTTCCATGTAGTCGTGGCTCTATGTAGTACTGTGTGCCTCGCATAGTCTGTTCTGTACTTGGGGACTGTGAAGAGACCTCTGGTGAAATGTCTTGTGGGGTATGCATGGGTGTCTGAGCTGTGTGCTAGTAGTTTAAAACTTCTTATGGCTGCAATCCCGTTAACGGGATTGATATGACAACAGCCAGTGAAAGTGCAGGGCGCCAAATTCAAACAACAGAAATCTCATAATTAAAATTCCTCAAGCGTACAAGTATTTCACACCATTTTAAAGATACACTTCTTGTTAATCCCACCACAGTGTCCGATTTCAGAAAGGATTTACAACGAAAGCACCACAAACGATTATGTTAGGTCACCGCAAAATCACAGAAAAACACAGCCATTTTTTCAGCCAAAGACAGGAGTCACAAAAAGCAGAAATAGAGATAAAATGAATCACTAACCTTTGATGATCTTCATCAGATGACACTCATAGGACTTCATGTAACACAATACATATATGTTTTGTTCGATAAAGTTCATATTTATATCCCAAAACCCCTCAGTTTACATTGGCGCCATGTTCAGAAATTCCTCCAAAATATCCGGAGAAATTGCAGAGCCACATCAAATAACAGAAATACTCATCATAGACTTTGATGAAAGATACATGTTTTACATAGAATTAAATATAAACTTGTTCTTAATGCAACCGCTGTGTCAGATTTTCAAAAAAACTTTAAGGCAAAAGCACAATATTCAATTATCTGAGAACAGTGTTCAGCCACAAAAGGAACCCATACAGTTACCCGCCAAATTGTGGAGTCAACAACAGTCATACATAGCCTTATAAATCTTCACTTACCTTTGCTGATCTTCGTCGGAATGCACTCCCAGGACTCCCACTTCCACAAGAAATGTTCATTTTGTTCGGTAATGTCCATCATTTATGTCCAAAGAGCTACTTTTGTTAGCGTGTTTGGTAAACAAATCCAAAATCACGAAGTGCGTCCACGAAAAGCAGACGAAATGTCAAAAAGTTCCGTAACAGTCAGTAGAAACATGTCAAACGATGTATTGGATCAATTATTAGGATGTTTTTAACATAAATCTTCAATAATGTTCCAACCAGAGAATTCCTTTGTCTTCAGAAGAGCGATAGAACAGAGCTCCCTCTCATGGTCAGAGCATGGTCAGCTCATGGCAGACCTTACTCATTCACGTCTCCTTCGGCCCCACTTCAGAGTAGAAGCATCAGACAAGGTTCTACAGACTATTGACATCTAGGGGAAGCCGTAGGAAGTGCAAACTGACCCATATCCCACTGTGTATTTGATAGGCGATGAGTTGCAAACCTCAGATTTCCCACTTCCTGGTTGGATTTTTTTCTCAGGTTTTTGCCTGCCATATAAGTTATGTTATACTCACAGACATCATTCAAACAGTTTTAGAAACTTCAGAGTGGTTTCTATCTAATACAAATAATACTATGCATATATTAGCAACTGGGACTGAGGAGCTTGCAGTTTACTCTGGGCACCTTTTCATCCAAGCTACTCAATACTGCCCCTGCAGCCATAAGAAGTTAAACAGTCACCTCGGTGCATTCAGCATGTCTACACTTCTTACAAAGAGAAGTAGTGATGAAGTCAATCTCTCCTCCACTTTGAGCCATGAGAGATTTACCTGCTAATTATTTACGTTAGCTCTCTGTGTATATTTAAGGGCCAGCTGTGCTGCCCTGTTCTGAGACAATTGTAATTTTCCGAGATCTCTCTTCGTAGCACCTGACCACATGACTGAACAGTAGTCAAGGTGCGACAAAACTAGGGACTGTAGGACCTGCCTTGTTCATAGTGTTAAGAAGACGGAGCAGTGCTTTATTGTAGACAGACTTCTCCCCATCTTAGTTACTGTTGTATCAAAATGTTTTGACTATGAGAGTTACCTCAACTTGCTAAAATGTCCACGATAACCATTACAATATTTAGTTGAGGTTTAAGGTTTAGTTAATGATTTGTCCCAAATACAATGCTTTTAGTTTTTGAAATATTTAGGACTAACTTATTCCTTGGCACACACTCTGAAACTAACTTCAGATCTTTGTTAGTGTTGCAGTGATTTCACTCGCTGTAGTAGCTGACGTGTACGTATAGTGTTGAGTCATCCGCATACATAGACACAAAGCCGGTGGCATGTCGTTAGCCAAGATTGAAAAAGAGACCTAGACAGCTGCCCTGGGGAATTCCTGATTCTACCTGGATTATGTTGGATTTTCAATAAAGAACACCTTTTGTGTTCTGTTAGACAGGTAACTCTTTTTCCACAATATAGCAAGGGGTGTAAAGCCAAAACACATACATTTTTCTGGCAGTAGACTATGATCGATAATGTCAAATGCCACACTGAAGTCTAACAAAACAGGTCCCACAAACTGTTTATCATCAAGATTTCTCAGCCAAGCGTCAGGCATTTGTGTAAATGCCGTGCTTGTTGAATGTCCTTCCCTGTAAGTGTGCTGAAATTCTGTTGTCAATTTGTTTACAGTAAAATAGCATTGTATCTGGTCAAACAAAACATTTTCTAAAAGTTTACTAAGGATTGGTAACAGGCTGTTTGGCTGGCTATTTGAGCCAGTAAAGGAGGCTGTACCATTCTTGGGTAGCGGAATAGCTTTTCCTTCTCTCCAGGCCTGAGGGCACACGCTCTCTAGTCTCGCTTAAATTGAAGATGTGGCAATATCATCTGCAATTATCCTCAGTAATTTCCCGTCCATGTAAGGACCGACGCTGGAGACGAGAAGCAAGTACAGGGAGTGAACATTTTAAAGGAAGACAGACATCAAACAAAACAAGAACAGCATCTGGATGGGGGAACAAAATGACATGACAACACTAATGCTGACACGGGGAACAAAAATGAGGATCAAACAGATATAGAAGGGGCAATAAACAACGTGAAGGAGTTCAGGTGAGTCCAATGAGGGCTGATGCGCGTAATAATGGTGACAGGTGGGTGTAATGAAGGGCAGCCTGGTGCCCTCGAGCACCAGAGAGGGGATAGTACCCCCCCACCCCCTCCTCTAGTGGCGCCACCCGGCATCCCACCTGGGCCTGACAGGCTGGTCGAGGCATGGGCGCCGGACCGGCCGGCTGAGGCGTAGAAGCCTGACGAGCCGGCTGAGGCGTGGAAGCCCGACGAGCCAGCTGTAACACCCCCGGCTCCATCAGCGGTAGCACCCGGACCCGACTTCACCACCAAAAACAAAAAACATGAACTCCCTGATGCTTTAAATAGTGGTGTCAGCATTCTGTCAGGACTGAACCATAAAATGTTTCAATTCCTCATCAATCCATGGGGAGTTAAATGTTTCCACAGCAATTTGGGTGCATGCTTATTATTAACTGGAATAAGCAATTTCATAAATGTGTTAACAACAAACACATATGGATAAACATTCTACTTAAGAACCGGAGATATTTTATACACTGTATTATGCCCTGCCTTTGGAACTTTAGTTTTCCTAGATATGGGCTATTATATTGTGATCACTACAGCTGATGGATTAGGCTAATGCTTTAAAGCACATTTCTGCAGCATTAGTAAAGATGTGATCAATATATGTGGATCATTTCATTCCTGTGCTGTTTGTAAATACCCTGGTAGGTTGACGAATAACCTGAACCAGGTTTCAGGCAATGGTTACCGTTTTGAAGCTTTTTATTGAGTGGGCAGCTTGATGAAAGCCAGTCAATATTTTAATCACTCAGAAAATATACCTCTCTGTTGATATCACATACATTATCAAGCATTTCACACATATTATCAAGATACTGATTAGCACTTGGTGGTCTATAGCATCTTCCCAAAATAATGGGCTTTAGATGAAGCAGATGAACCTGTAGCCATATTACTTCAACAGTTATTAAACATTTAGGTACATACAAGTGTCTTATATCGGTTGAACGCTTAAATTCTTGTAAATCTAACTGCACTGTCCGATTTACAGTATCCATTACAGCGAAAGCATGCCATGCGATTGTTTGAGGATGGCGCCCCACATCAAAGTATTTTTCCACCGGCACAGGTTTCATAAATTCACAAATAGCGATTAAATATTCACTTACTTTTTGAAAATCTTCCTCTGATTTGTCATCCAAAGGGTCCCAGCTACAACATGTAGTGTCGTTTTGTTAGATAAAATCTTTCTTTATATCCCAAAAAGTCAGTTTAGTTGGCGCCATCGATTTGAGTAATCCACTCGTTCAACATGCAGAGAAAGGAATCCGAAAATCAAAAAGTCAAAATACGATACCTTAAAATGTAATCAAACTACAATATTTCTTACGGAAAGAAGTATGTTCAATACTGTTAGATTTTTTTTTTTCAATGTTCGATTTCAGCAAGTGCGTCTTGTCTTCATCGCGCACCCAAACAAAAATTTCCAAGACTGTGTCCCTGCACTAAAACTAATATTTCTTATTCGTTTTGGAGGTTACAAGCCTGAAACCTTGAACATAGACTGCTGACACCCTGTGGAAGCCATAGGAATTGCATCCTGGGAGATAGACTTCAGTATGCCCCTATACTTTCCATTGTAAGAGCAAGGGCTCTCAAAAAACAAAATCTGGTCATATATATTTTGTTATAGTCTCCTACATTATTTTAACATTTCTACAAACTTCAAATAGTTTTCTTTCCAATGGTACCAATTATATGCATATCCTGGCTTCAGGGCCTGAGCAACAGGCAGTGTGCTTTGGGCACGTCTGTCAGGTGGAAATTGAGAAAAAAGCGCCTAGCCCTAATAATTAACATGAGATCCTATCTGGTTTACAGGAATGAGGTTCTGAATAAAAAAACATCAACACCTCCACTATTGTAATTTCTGTCTTTCCTGTAAAAGTTATAAGTATGTATTGCTAACACTGTATCATGAAATGTATTATGTTGCAGAGATAGTCAGATTTTTAATGATATTTGTTTCTAGCAAGTTATTGATTTTATGAACCTTGTTTCTTAAGCTACATATGCAATTTTGATCACTTTTCTGGGACTGTTTTTATTCCTTTATATGTAAGCTTAGCGGAAGTGGACATGCTCATGTTATTTTTTGTTAGAGATGATAGTGCAGGGTGAGAAAGAGAGAGAGACAGAGAAAGAGAGAGAGAGAAAAGAGTACGAGGGAGAAAGAGCAAAAGAGAGGAACTGAAAGAGAGGTTGGTAATGTTGAGTCTGACTATTTCCAAACCATCTGCTACCTCCCATCCATCGCCGACACTATTACCGGTCGTGCTCTTCTCCTCGTCAGCTATACCGGCTAATTACCGCCAGAGAGTGTTTTCCTGCATCACCATGGCGATAGTGCTACTCCATTACCCTTCTAATAGAAAGCTGCTGGGTTGTAATGTACCCGCCTGCCATTTCACACACACTCTACATTATGATGTCTCACACATCCTACTTAGCCTCCGGCGCTACCACCCCTTAGGGGGATTGGATCCACAACAACAACTATGGTTGTTATAACCCTCATTCTTTCAAGACATTAGCTCAAATATAAACTCAGAAAAAAAAGAAACATCAATTTTTCAGGACCCTGTCTTTCAAAGATATTTCGTAAAAATCCAAATAACTTCACAGATCTTCATTGTAAAGGGTTTAAACGCTGTTTCCCATGCTTGTTCAATGAACCATTAACAAGTAATGAACATGCACCTGTGGAATGGTCGTTAAGACACTAACAGCTTACAGACGGTAGGCAATTAAGGTCACTGTTATGAAAACTTAGGACACTAAAGAGGCCTTTCCACTGACTCTGAAAAACACCTAAAGAAAGATGCCCAGTGTCCCTGCTCATCTGCGTGAATGTGCCTTAGGCATGCTGCAAGGAGGCATGAGGACTGCAGATGTGGCCAGGGCAATATATTGCAATATCTGTACTGTGAAATGCCTAAGACAGCGCTACAGGGGGACAGGACGGACAGCTGATCGTCCTCACAGTGGCAGACCACGTGTAACAACACCTGGATCGGTACATCTGAACATCACACCTGCGGGACAGGTACAGGATGGCTACAACAACTGCCAAAGTTACAGCAGGAATGCTCAATCCCTCCATCAGTGCTCAGACTGTCTGCAAAAGGCTGAGAGAGGCTGGACTGAGGGCTTGTAGGTCTGTTGTAAGGCAGGTCCTCACCAGACATCCACGGCAACAGCGTCGCATATGGGCACAAACCCACTGTCGCTGGACCAGACCGGAGTTTAGATTGTGTACTGAATGCGCGAACAAAAAAGAGGAATTTGGACATAAATGATGGACATTATCGAACAAAACAAACATTTATTGTGGAACTGGGATTCCTGGGAGTGCATTCTGATGAAGATCATCAAAGGTAAGTGAATATTTATAATGCCATTTCTGACTTATGTTGACTCCAACATATCGGAAATCTCTTTGGGTTGATTTATCGTCTGAGCGCCGTACACAGATTATTGCATGGTTTGCTTTTTCCGTAAAGTTTTTTTGAAATCTGACACAGCGGTTGCATTAACTTCTTGAGGGCAGGGGGCAGCTTTTTCACTTTCGGGAAAAATAGCATGCCATAATTCAACTGCTTGCTACTCATACCCAGAATATAATATATGCATATTATTAGTAGATTTGGATAGAAAACACTCTGAAGTTTCTACAACTGTTTGAATCATATCTGTGAGAATAACAGAACTTATGTAGCAGGCAAAACCCTGAGGACAAACCATTCAGAATTTGTATTTTTTTGATGTCACTGTCTTTTCAATTATGTTTTTAAGAGACACCAGATTTTTAAAGGACTTGCTTCCAGTTCCTACCGCTTCCACTGGATGTCACCAGTCCTTGGAAATCGGTTGAGGTTATTCCTTTGTGTACTGAAGAAGTAGGGCTATCGTAAATGTTACATGTAACTTTTATGAGGGTCACATGAAGTAAATGTTTGGAGAGAGTCATGTTATGAAAAAAGTTGCATCAGTTTGGTTTTGTTTTGTATTGAACACAGATCATCCCGTCGTCAAATTGATCGATTATTAACGTTTAAAAATACCTAACGTTGTATGACAAAAGTAGTTTGAAATGTTTTGGTAAATTTACATGTAACTTTTGATATATTTTGTAGTGACTTGGCGAAAGTTGGAAGCTGTGTTTTTCTGGATGAAACGGTCCAAATATATATCGACGGAATTAATCGAACTAAAGGACCATTTGTGATGTTTATGGGACATATTGGAGTGCCAACAAAAGAATTTCGTCAAAGGTAAGGCATGATTTATATTTTATTTCTGCGTTTTGTGTCGTGCTTGCAGTGTTGAAATATGCTACTCTGTTTGTTTACTGAAGTGCTGTCATCAGATAATAGCATCTTATGCTTTCGCCAAAAAGCTTTTTTGAAATCTGACATGTTGGCTGGATTCACAACGAGTGTAGCTTTAATTTGGTATCTTACATGTGTGATTTAATGAAAGTTTGATTTTTATATCATGTTATTTGAATATGGCTCGCTGTATTTTCCCTGGCTACTGCCCCAGAGAAGTTAAGGAGAAGTGGATCCAAAATTCAATGTGTAACACTTGTATTTTCATCCACATTTATGATGACTATTTCTGTAAATTGATGTGGCTCTCTGCATAATCACCGGAGGTTATGGAATTACTGAACATAACTTGCCAATGTAAACTGAGATTTTTGGATATAAATATGAACTTTATCGAACAAAACATACATGTATTGTGTAACATGAAGTCCTATGAGTGTCATCTGATGAAGATCATCAAAGGTTAGTGATTCATTTTATCTATATTTCTGCTTTTTGTGACTCCTCTCTTTGGCTGGAATAATGGCTGTGTTTTTCTGTGAATAAGCACTCACCTAACATAATCGTTTGGTTTGCTTTCGTCGTAAAGCCTATTTGAAATCGGACACTGTGGCTGGATTGACATCAAGTTTATCTTTAAAATGGTGTAAAATACATGTATGTTTGAGGAATTTTAATTTTGGGATTTCTGTTGTTTTGACTTTGGCGCCCTGCAGTTTCACTGGCTGTTGACGAGGTGAGACGCTACCGTCCCACATACCCTAGAGACGTTAAAAGGCAAATTGATCATTAGAAAACCCTTTTGCAGTTAAGTTAGCATAGCTGAAAACTGTTATTCTGATTAAAGAAGCAATAAAACTGGACTTCGTTAGACTAGTTGAGTATCTGCAGCATCAGCATTTGTGGGTTCAATTACAGGCTCAAAATGGCCAGAAACAAATAACTAAATTTTTAAAGTCTATTCTTGTTCTGAGAAATTAATTATATTCGTTTGAGTACCCGCAAAACACCAGTACCAACGTCAACAGTGAAGAGGCGACTCCAGGATGCTGGCCTTCTAGGCAGAGTTGCAAAGAAAAAGCCTAATCTCAGACTGGCCAATAAAAATAAAATATTAAAATGGGCAAAAAAACACAGACACTGGACAGAGGAACTCTGCCAAGAAGACCAGCATCCCGGAGTCACCTCTTCACTGCGGGTATTTTTGCGGGTATTATTTATTGAAGCTGCCAGTTGTGAACTTGTGAGGCGTTTTTCTCAAACTAGACTCTCTAATGTACTTGTTCTCTTGCTAAGTTTTGCACCGGGGTCTCCCACTCCTCCTCCTTTTTACATTAAAAAAATATATATATTTCACAGATAAAAATTAGCACTGCTTGGTTTTACACAATCAAATAGCTACATTTCTATTAAATGTACAAATGATACATTTGTGAGATAAAAAATTTATTAAATAAAAAAATGATATACAGTAATATGAGATTAGTATGTAAATCATTTACATTTAATATTTTAGTCATTTAGCAGATGCTCTTATCCGCAGTGACTTACAGTAAGAGCATTCATCTTAAGATCGCTAGTTGAGACAACCACATTTAACAGTCCATTACACCGGAAGAAACTGCAGCCATTTTATGGGCAACTAGCCAAATGTGCTATTATGTGGGTTTTTTTGCGTTATTTTTTTACTTATTTTGTACATAATGTTTCTGCCTCTGTATCCTACGGCAAAAAACAGCTTCTGGATATCAGGACATCACTCACCACGGTGATTTCTTCAACAAGCAGGAAGCCCGACAAGTCCACAATCCCCATCATTGGCAAGAGAAAGAGACACAGGTATAGAGGACATAGAGCGCGGTGCCTCGTAAGGATCCACCGACGGCGGAAATCTGCCCTTACCATCAATATTACTTTCCAACGTTCAATCATTGGACCACAAATTAGACGAGCTACGACCACAATTATCCTACCAAACTGTAACATCTGATGTTTCACTGAATTGTGGCTGAATGACGACATGGATAAGCGGGATATACGCTGCACCGGCTTGATCGAACAGTACACTCCTTCCTGTAAGACGAGGGGGGGCGGTCTGTGCATATTTGTAAACAACAGCTTGTGCACAAAATCTAAGGAAGTCTCTACATTTTGCTGGCCTGAAGTAGAGTATTTCATGATAAGCTGTAGACCACACTATTTGCCAAGAGAGTTTTCAGAATTTTTTTTTTCGACGCTGTTTGTTTACCACCACAGACAGATGCTGGCATGAACACCACACTGAGTCAGCTGTAAAAGGAAATAAGCAAACAGGAAACTTAATCCAGGGAAATTTAAATCAGTTTTACCTAATTTCTATCAGCATGTTAAATGCGCAAACAAAGGGAAAAAAAATCTAGATCACCTTTACTCCACACACTTACACGCTTCCAAAGCTCTCCCTTGCCCTCCATTTGGCAAATCTGACCATAATTCTATCCTCCTGATTCCTTCTTACAAGCAAAAATTTAAGCAGGACGCACCAGTGACTCTGTCTATAAAAAAGTGGTCAAATGAAGCAGATGCTAAACTACTGAACTGTTTTGCCAGCACAGACTGGACTATGTTACGGGATTCTTCCGATGGCATTGAGGAGTACATCATATCAGTCACTGGCTTTATCAGTAAGTGCATAGAAAACGTCGTCCCCACAGTGACTGTACGTACAAACCCCAACCAGAAGCCATGGATTACAGGCAACATTTGCACTGAGGTAAAGGTTAGAGCTGCCGCTTTCAAGGTGCGGGACTCTAACCTGGAAGCTTACAAAAAATCCTGCTATGCCCTCAGACGAACCATCAAACAGGCAAAGCACCAATACAGGAGTAAGATTGACCCACTCCAATTTGCATGCAGCTCAAACAGATCTACAGATGATGCACCTCTATTGCACTCCACACTGCCCTTTCCCACCTGGACAATAGGAACACCTATGTGAAAATGCTATTCATTGACTACAGCTCAGCGTTCAACACCATAGTGCCCTCAAAGCTCATCACTAAGCTAAGGATCCTGGGACTAAACACCTCCCTCTGCAACTGGATCCTGGACTTCCTGACGGGCCGCTCCCAGGTGATGAGGGTAGGTAGCAACACATCTGCCACGCTGATCCTCAACACTGGAACCCCTCAGGGGTGGGTGCTTAGTCCCCTCCTGTACTCCCTGTTCACCCATGACTGCATGGCCAGGCACGACTCCAACAGCATCATTAGGTTTGCTGATGACGCAACAGTGGTAGGCCTTATCACCGACAAGGATGAGACAGCCTATAGGGAGGAGGTCAGACACCTGGCCTGGTGGTGCCAGAATAACAACCTCTCCCTCAACGTAATCAAGACAAAGGAGATGATTGTGGGCTACAGGAAAAGGAGGACCGAGCACGTCTCCATTCTCATCGACGGGGCTGTAGTGGAGCAGGTTGAGAGCTTCAACTTCCTTGGTGTCCACATCACCAACAAACTAACATGGTCCAAACACACCAATACAGTCGTGAAAATGGAATATCAAAACCTATTCCCCCTCAGGAGACTGAAAAGATTTGGCATGGGTCCTCAGATCCTCAAAAGGTTCTACAGCTGCAACATCAAGAGCATCCTTGACGCTACGCTGGGGCGGCAGTGTAGCCTAGTGGTTAGAGCATTGGACTAGTAACCGAAAGGTTGCAAGATTGAATCCCCGAGCTGACAAGGCACAAATCTATCATTCTGCCCCTGAACAAGGCAGTTAACCCACCGTTCCTAGGCCGTTATTGAAAATAAGAATTTCTTCTTAACTGACTAGTTAAATAAAGGTAAAAAAAAAAAAATCCTGACTGGTTGCATCACTGCCTGTGACAGCAACTGCTCGGCCTCCGACCGCAAGGCAATACAATGGGTAGTGCGTACGGCCCAGTACATCACTGGGGCTAAGCTGCCTGCCATCCAGGACCTCTATACCAGGCGGTGTCAGAGGAAGGCCCAAAGAATTGTCAAAGACCCCAGCCACCCCGGTCAAAGGGGTGTTCTCTCTGCTATCGCAAGCGGTACCGGAGATCCAAGTCTAGGACTAAAATGCTTCTCAACAGCTTTTACCCCCAAGCCATAAGACTCCTGAACAGGTAATCAAATGGCTACCAAGACTATTTGCATTGTGTCCCGCCACCCGCCAACTCCTCTTTTACGCTGCTGTTACTCTCTGTTTATCATCTATGCGTAGTCACTTTAATTATACCTACATGCACATATTACCTCAACTAACCAGTGCCCCCGCACATTGACTCTGTACAGGTACCACCAGTATACAGCCTCGCTACTGTTATTTTCACTGTCATTTTACTGTTTTATTTTATTTTGTATTTCTTTACTGGTCTATTGTTTACCTAGTTCCTCTTTTTTACTTAAAAATGTAACTGTTGGTTAGAGCTTGTAAGCAAGCATTTCATTGTTGTTGTGTTCAGAGCACGTAACAAATAATCTTTGATTTGATATAATAGGAAAAATTCCAATCCAGCTAAACAATGGATATATAGCATTTTGCAAAAAAGAAATAAAACAATTCTAGCAAACATTCATACACATATCTAAAATATGTTCATTTATAATCTGAGAACAGTGCTATTTTACACACACATGAAGGTATCCATAATCATATCTGATGAGAAAGCAATGTAGTGTTTTAAAATAAACTCTTCCATCAAACAACATTTTCAGTGTGGATTGATGGCCCTTGATAAGAGAAGTGCAAATCATTGGATTATGAGGGAGGGAAGGATATGGGCGCCAGGGTCAAAGCCTGCAGGAGGTTTTCTTGGCTTTTTTCACGTTCATTTTTTGTATTTGCGGAGAAATTTGACTTCTTCGAGATCGGTGTCCCTTCCGAAGGATGGCTGAGCTAATGTAGGCTAATGCGATTAGCATGAGGTTGTAAGTAACAAGAACATTTCCCAGGACATAGACATATCTGAAATCGGCAGACAGCTTCAATTCGTGTTAATCTAACTGCACTGTCTAATTTACAGTAGCTATTACAGTGAAATAATTACCATGCTGTTGTTTAAGCGCTCTCTCTGTCTGTGTGAGACCTGGGGCGGGAGGGGTGGGGGGCGCTGCCTGTCACTCAGAGCTATTTAGATTCCAATTACACCTGTCAGCCTGCTCTGAGCCCTCGTCTCTCTCAATTCAATTCAATTTCAATTCAAGGGGCTTTATTGGCATGGGAAACATGTGTTAACATTGCCAAAGCAAGTGAGGTAGATAATATACAAAAGTGAAATAAACAATAAAAATTAACAGTAAACATTACACATACAGAAGTTTCAAAACAATAAAGACATGACAAATGTCATATTATATATATACAGTGTTGTAACAATGTACAAATGGTTAAAGCACACAAGTTAAAATAAATAAACATAATTAAATAGGGTTGTATTGTACAATGGGTGTTTGTTCTCTTCTTCTCTCTCTCGTCTCTCTCTCTCTCTTCTCTCTCTCTCTTCTTTCTCTCTCTCTCTCTCTCTTTCTCTCTCTTCTTTCTCTCTCTCTCTTTCTCTGTCTGTCTGTCTGTCTGTCTGTCTGTCGTGTCTGTCTGGCTCTGTCTGTTCTGTCTTGTGTCTGGTTCTGTCTGTCTGGTCTGTCTGTCTGT
Source organism: Salvelinus sp. IW2-2015 (assembly GCF_002910315.2). Lineage (NCBI taxonomy): Eukaryota > Metazoa > Chordata > Actinopteri > Salmoniformes > Salmonidae > Salvelinus > Salvelinus sp. IW2-2015. The sequence continues at coordinate 7,223 of NW_019942767.1, read as the reverse complement.
GTCTGTCTGTTCTGTCTGTCTTTCTGTCTGTCTGTTGGTCTGTTGTCTGTCTGTCTGTCTGTCTGTCTGTCTGTCTGTCTGTCTGTCTGTTCTGTCTGTCTGTCTGTCTGTCGTCTCTCTCTCTTCTCTCTCTCTCTCTCTCGCTCTCGCTCTCGCTCTCGCTCTCTCTCTCTCTCTCTCTCTCTCTCTCTCTCTCTCTCTCTCACTCTCTCTCGCTCTCTCTCTCTGTCATCTCTCTCTCCACAGAGCCTAACGGACAGACAGATGGACGACCCCAACCCTATCACTCCAATCCAGACCCACTTTCCTTACCTTCTCGCCCTAACGGACAGGACAGATGGACTCCTTGCAGGCTTTGACCCTGAACCCTAACGGACAGATAGATGGACGACCCCAACCATCACTCCAGTCCAGACTCACTTTTCCTTACCTCTCACACTAACGGACAGACAGGTTGCGACGGATATGACGGAGAAGGACAGAGCAACCTGGAAAGGCCAGCCCGAGGCAGAGGATGTCTGCAGGCCTGGTGACAGTCACAATGAGTGATCAAGTAGAGTCCAGTCCGGTCACAGTGAGTGATCAGGTCCGGTCACAGCGAGTGGATCAGGTCCGGTCACAGCGAGTGATCAGGTTCCGGTCCACAGCGAGTGATCAGGTCCGGTCACAGTGAGTGATCAGGTCAGGTCACAGAGGATCACAGAGGATTAGGGCCGATGGATTGGGCTGAGGAGGCCGGGGAGGGACGGGATTAGGGGCACGGACGGAAGGCCGGGGAGGGCCTATGGGCAATTATAGGAAAATACCGAGGAATTTAGGGCCGAGAGATATGAGGCCGAGTGATAGAGTGAGCGCGTTGTTGTTGAACGCCTTCAGCATGTGTAGGGTTCTCAGGACTATTTAGGGCCCTTGTGAGAAAGGCACGGGGAGAAAGGCAGCTCAGGAAGACAGATTATTCTTGTCAGACAGCATAGGGCAGGCAGCTTTATAGAAGATGAAGGGTTGACGGGAGGATAGGGACCCGGACTGTGATACGCCTGGGTAGGTGGCCAAGGAATATGAATAAGCGAGCGTGTATGTAGAAAGGTGACCGAGGAGAGTCGGTCCATAGGAGGATTTAAGTGTTTACTGTGAAGGAAGGCCGAGGATAGGGCCCGCGTGAACGCCAGTGGGGAATGTGAATAAAGGGTCCTGTTTTGAGAAGGTACATATTGTAGAGGGCGAAGGTAAACAGTAAAGGCGGGATGGGCCCGGGCAGAGCCGTCTCAGGACATTAAGTGCCGGTGCGTGGAAACGCCTGGGCTAGGGCCTAAAGCCATTAGGGCGGAGGGAGTAGCCTGTGGGGGAGGCCTGAGTGGAATGTAGTGGGACCGAGTAGAAAACAACAAGCAGTTCCACACGGAAAGGCTGTTCAAAGTGAGTGTTACGTGAGAAACCCCAAGTGATGATACGCCTCGTGAAAAGCGGAACAAAGACATTGTAGTGGCCGAGGAAAGTGACGGGTAGAGTGTGTGGGTTTAGATAATCGTAACCGAAAACGGACCTCATAAGGGCCGGAGGATTTAGGGCCGGGATGGCCGAGGATTAGGGCCGGGGAGGGCCGGGGAGGGGCGAGGGATTAGAGGCCTGGGAGCTAATCCTCAGCCTTACTTCAAGGGCCGGTGAGAAGGGGCGAGGATTAGAGGCCAGGGGTTAGAGCGCTGCATGGCTGTTTAGATGCAAGAGACTTAAGGGGCCTGGGAGGGCACAAATGGGCCACCAAGAGGGTCATTAGGGCCGGGCCTGGCCAGCTTAGGACCAGGAGGAAGGGCCGAGGATTAAGGGCCGGGGAGGGCCCGGAGCATAGCGTAGATAGACTCAAACGTATAAATAATTTACTCTCTTTCCTTCTTTTCTTGCACTGGTTAGCACTAGCCAACACATAATCATCTCTCATCTTGTGTTTCTCAGCTCTCTTGGTCTACAGCCGCGGCTAGTGAATGTGTCGAAAAGCCTTCTGAGTGTGTGAAAACAATTTCTCCACATATTAACTAGGGATCACTCGCTGAGCTGAGTAGATATCCGAGACCTAGGATAATACTACAGCTGGTCACCCGGACACTCAGCCATAAAAGCACGAGCAAGGAGTTTACACTGGGTGATATGATTCTGAGGCCCAGGAAAAAGCAGAAAAACAGTCAACCAGCAGAGGAGGGCATCGAAACTAATGCTTAATGTGTGAACGCGGGGATCCTCTGAGGGACGCTTGCCTGCTGAGTCTTCTCCATGGCCACACACGATAGATGGCCACACGGTGCGTGCTTCACTGAGCCTTACTGTTACACACACAACACCACACACACGGCATTACACTACATCACACACATATAACCACGCAGCGTATACACCACACACACACACACGCGCCACGCCACACACAACATTTAACTACACACACACACATACACACGCACATATGATGACCACACCACCACACTTTCACCAACACATACACACACACACACACAAACACAACATACACACACACACACACACACACACACACACACCACACGAGTACAACATACCAACAACACACACACTGCACCACGACACACCAATTACACACAAACAGCGCGTGATGAAGCTGAGCTGGCGTTCGATAGGTTTCCGCTGCATGCCGTAGCGTCCCAGTCTTCGCGCTGTCAGGTTGTTCGTCTCGTGTGATAATGATGGGCAGGTCAGTGAAGTGGCTGGTAGAAGGTGGGAGGGATGTGTGTGTGTGTAGGTGCATTGAGCGATTCGTGTGGTGTGTGTGTGTGTTTGTGCAGATGGGCCTAGAAGAGCCGAGTTAAATTCGGTGTGGTGTGTGAGTGTGGTGTAGAGTGTGTTCATTGAAGTCAGCTACACGTCCTTGGCGCACGTGCCAGTCACTTGGGCTGGTCTCCAGCAGCGCCAGAGCCACTGACGCTCCTCGCGATGTAGTGAATATCCTCGTAAGGATGACACGTATTAAAAACAGCCGTTGACCAGATACATACATGTAACATTTTAAGTCATTAGCAGACGCTCTTATCCAGAAAGCGACTTACAAATTGGTGCATTCCACCTTATGATATCCAGTGGAAAAACCACTGTTACAAATAGGGCTTCTAATCTTTTAAGCGGGCGGAGGGGGGGTTAGAAGGGATACTGTTATCCTATCCTGAAGGTATTCCTTAAAGAAGGTGGCGGTTTTCAGAGGGATGTTCTCCGGGAGGGTGATTTGAATCCGCTGACCTTGGCGTAGAGAGGGGAGTTTTTCCACCATTGGGTGCCAGGCAAGCGAACAGTTTTGACTGGGGACCTGAGCGGAGAACTGTACTTCCTCAGAGGTAGGGAGGCGAGCAGGCAGAGGTGGCATGAAGCGCACGAGTGCCCTGATTTGGGTGAGGGCGACGTGATCAGAGCCCTGAAGGTACGGAGGTGCCGTTCCCCTCCACAGGCTCCGTGAGGGCCCAGCCCATGGTCTTGTAGCGGGAATGGCGAAGCTTCAACTGAAGCCAGTGGAGAGACGGAGAAGGGCGGGAAGCGAAGGTGACGTGAGAGAACTTGGGGAAGGTTGAACAACCAGGACGGGCTGCGGCGGTTCTAGGATTGAGTTGTAGGGTTAATAGCACCAGGCAGGGAGCCCAGAAGGGCCAAACAGCGAGTGATGCAGGGAGTAATCCAGGCGGGAGATGACAAGTGCCGGGATTGAAGGACCTGCGCAGCTTTCCTGTGGATGAGGAGGGTCGTACTCTGCGAATGTTGTAGAGCATGAACCTACAGGAACGGGATCACCGCCTTGATGTGAGTTTGAAGAAGCGGACAGGGGTTGTCCAGCGATCACGGCC
>NW_019942767.1:0-1112 GCF_002910315.2 Salvelinus sp. IW2-2015 | reverse complement strand
CCTCCAAGCCTTGAACAAGCATTTCGCTACACCCAAAATAACATCTGCTAAACATGTGTATGCGACCAATAAAGATTTGATTTGATAAATAGTTAGTTAACCAAATAGCTATCCGGACTATCTGCATTGACCCTTTTTGCACTAACTTTGACTCATTACATAAACTGCTGTTACTGTTTATTATCTGTCACTTTATTTCTAGTTATATGTACACAAAAAGGCTTTATTACAGATAGAAATACTCCTCAGTTTCATCAGCTGTCTGGGTGGCTGGTCTCAGATGATCCCGCAGGTGAAGAACCCGGATGTGGAGGTCCTGGGCTGGCGTGGTTACACGTGGTCTGCGGTTGTGARGCCAAATTATCAAAAATTACGTTGGAGGTGGCTTATGGTAGAGAAATTAACATTAAATTCTCTGGAAACAGCTCTGGCAGACATTCCTGCAGTCAGCATGCCAATTGCACACTCCCTCAACTTGACACATCTGTAGCATTGTGTTGTGTGACAAAACTGCACATTTTAGAGTGGCCTTTTAGGTGCACCTGTGTAATGATCATGCTGTTTAATCAGCTTCTTGATATGCCACACCTGTCAGGTGGATGGATTATCTTGGCAAAGKAGAAATGCTCACTAACAGGGATGTTAGAGAAATAAGATTTTTGTGYTTATGGAACATTTCTGGGATCTTTTATTTCAGCTCATGAAACATGGGACCCACACTTTACATGTTGTGGTTATATTTTTGTTCAGTACATATTGCCATTTAGCAGATGCTTTTATCCAAAGCGACTTACAGTCATGCTTGCATGCATTTTACATATAGGACAAAACTTTTGGTCAAAACTATCCAATGCTAATACAACATTTCCATGTTGACTTTGAGAGACTGAAGTATTGTTTTGTATACAGGCAATGTTGCATGAGAATGAAACAGCACTGAGGAATGCTATTAGCCTGCACTGAGACACACACGGAGAAAGACTAATTTATTACATTTGTAAAGTGCTTTTTCATTATAAAAGAATAAATAAATAAAAATGCATATGCTGATTAGCATATGCATTTTAGCAAATTAGCAAATGCTTGTTCATTGAGTCTTATGGCTTGGAGGT
>NW_019942766.1:306293-318030 GCF_002910315.2 Salvelinus sp. IW2-2015 | reverse complement strand
CCTCACTATATAGGGACGTAGTGCCCTCCTCACTATATAGGGACGTAGTGCCCTCCTCACTATATAGGGACGTAGTGCCCTCCTCACTATATAGGCACGTAGTGCCCTCCTCACTATATAGGGAACGTGCCATTTGGGATGTTGAGGAGAAACAAAGCAGCCACGACAGGATTCAACATGTCTCAGAGCAACATGCTCCTTGCTGTGACACTGTCAAGGGCGACAGAAACCTGCCATGAAGCTAATCATCTCTTTTGTTGCATTGCTGATACACAGACAGACAAACAAACAAACAGGAGTATATTGAGCTACTGTGTAGCGTGAGTAAACCAGTAAGGTAGGTTACATACTTGTACAATGACTACTATGAAGACACCTGACAGAGAAAGAGCAAAACTCTGCTGTATTGTCTACATGTTGAGTCAAAGCCGCATCTAAAATTGTGTCCTAATCCCTATATAGTAGGGGTGTAACAGTTCACCAAACCCACGGTTCGGTACGTATTGTGGTTTTGGGTTACGTTACGGTAAAGTTACGGTACACGAGAATGCTAACAGTTACTGTAGATCATTTTTGTTTATTTGGCAAAGAACTAAAAACTAAAAAGCACCTTATGTGGCCCAAGTTTAACTTCAGTGACAGCATTCACAATGTTGTGACAGGAACTGCTATGTTGAACCTCTCAAGTAGAGGTCACCGTTCCGAAATAGATATGCAGAAATGTACTGTAATGTTAAAATAGAGACCTGTTCTGAATGGACCCGAAGGACAACTAGACCAGTTCCGTACAGACCTGGTCGGATCCAGACCCAGTCCAGTACGAATGAGGGAAGCAGCAGAAAAAGTCATTTTGTAAGCTACTTCATTAACCAGAGCTGATAAAAGCACGAGAGAGAGAGAGAGAGGTGCCGTTCAAGCAGCCGGGGGAGGGGCCTTTCGGTGCGTGTACTTTGAGGGACTGACACGGGAAGCAAGATGGGAGGGATAGACAGAGACAGCAACCAACCATGCCCGACTCACGCTAGTAGACTAAACTTCTTGCTTGTCATAGCTGTTTTATTCATCATCCAATATGATTACGTAGTACCCGTCTTGACTCTATCAAACCGAGAGAAGCTAGTCCAGGCTAAGATAGCTAGCTAAATTAGCTAGTCCAGGCTAAGATAGCTAGCTAAATTAGCTAGTCCAGGCTAAGATAGCTAGCTAAATTAGCTAGTCCAGGCTAAGATAGCTAGCTAAATTAGCTAGCCAGGCTAATTGAGGCAGCATACGCTTCCTCCCCGTCATAGTTACAAACGACACCACCTCCTTTCAGATTATTAAGTAGCAGCCTGGTTGTTGGCTCTTGGTCGTTGTAGCATATCCTTCTCCTTGAACTTTTAATCTCCCAACTCGCTTTGCCACAAACTCGGAGGCTCTATGACTGTTGTTCCGCTTTGATGACAACAAGCTACACACGCCATTGCATAGGCTATTCTCGTTGAGCAGTTGCCACATCCTGTTAACGTTTTATCCACAACTCTGTCAATCGCCGCTGAAATGTTCCCGAACATCAGATGTAAAATGATGATGAAAGATCCTTCAATTCTGTTTCATCGACCCCACCACTCGCCATCGTACAGAACGAGCTCCCCGGTTGCGCCTCACAAAAGGACCGTTTGAAATGGGCCAGTTAAGATTTGAATACGTGTACCGTTACACCCCCTACCACTATCATAGGGATCTGGTCAAAAGTAGAGCACTATATTTTAGGGAATAGGTTACCATTTGAGAGACAACCAAAATATGACAGCTATGAGGAACTGCCCTCAGTCTCTCTGAGGTTCTGATGCAAACTGGAATGAGTCAGGCCAACACACACAATTCAAGCAGTAAAGTTGAAATTAAACCGCTCATCATTAGTCGAATGATGCGACTGATGATGATTTTGAAAAAAGTAGCTTGAAAAGGCTCAGCATAGTTTTTTTTTGCGCAGGCTGTACACACTACTTCAGTCACTCATTCACTTGATAATGCCTCGAATTTGACAGCGGCATTCCCTTTGTGTGGCCGTAATGCATTGTAAGGCTGCACGATGCAACTATAACATTTTTAAAAAGTGTCTTGAAAAAGGCATGAGCTCAGCTTCGTTGTTTTTTTTGCGCAGGCTTTTTCTTTCAAGTCATAGTTGAAAATGTCTCACGCACCTGAAACCAGTATCTTCAGATGAGCGATTACTTTTCCTATTTGAAACAATGAAATTCAGAATCATATCAGTTCGAACACTGCACTCTACACCACTTCTACGTGTTGCTGACAGGAATGGGCACACACACACGAGACGGAGAAGTCCCACTACTATCTCACACTACACTAATATCTCACTACTGTCTCTGACTGACCTGGGTCCCCCCTGTCCTCAGCCCTGTCCGTCTCCTCTGTAGCGTAGATAGGGTAGCTATGGAAACTAGCAGGATAGTTAGGGGGGCCAGGTTTCGAGCACGGCCTTCCTGGAGATGCATCATTCCCGTTTTCTGCTGCTTCATGGTGAGTAGAGGAAAAGTCAGATACAACCGTCAAACAACAATCAACAAGTTCGTCAACAACAACAGATGACAGATCAACAACAACAACATAAAACAGCTCAAACAGGGACTGAACTGCACAGACAGACAGACAGACCACAGCTAAAGTGAGTACAACTAGAGCTGTGACGGGCACAAATTTCGTCAGCCGGTGATTGTCAAGCAAATAACTGCCGGTCTCACGGTAATTGACCGTTAACTAACATGAACACATGTAGCGTCTCCTGGCTTCCACACAGCCTACAAGCCACTGATGCAGACCTCTGGAACATCTACATTTTAAAAAGTCTAATAAATCCATTTAATATAGCCTACACCTTCACAATGAATCCATTGTTTATTTTAGACAGGTCTATAATGAAGAAAATGTGGTCTATTTCAAAAGAACAGAATAGCATACTCTGAGTTGTCCTTATGTTAGGCCCTGATCTGGCTAGGCCATATGGCTGTGGGCTACACTTGTTCATTTAGCAGACAAGATTTGCTTAGAATTCCATGGTATTATTATATAGTATGAAGAACACACCTGAACAAAGCTGAATAAAATAGAAAGGATATTTTCTCCAAATGATTTGAGGGAGTGCGCACATGCGGCTATTCTGTGTTGAGCATTGCATTTAAAGTTATTAATGTAACTTTAGTTGTTCTACAAACATTAGACTATCTGTTTTGATTTGTAATACATTGTAAGGCTGCATGATGCGACTAATGAGGATTTGAAAAAAGTCGCTTGAAAGGCATGAGCTCTGTTTTGTTTTTTGTGCAGGCTGTACACACTTCATCAGTCTCTCATTCACAATTTGACAAGCACTTGATAATGCCTTGAATTTCCCGGCGGCATTCCTTTTGTGTGGCCATAATGCACCGTAAAACAATCCATGCCTTTTGCAGCCAGTGGGGGTGCTGCCCGCTCCATCACGTGATCGGGTCTTTCTCACAGGCTACAAGTGAATTATGGTGAAAATGATCTTCCCCAAACTTGAAACTCCTTTGTAAAGCGGATTAATGTGCTCATTTCACAATGACTGATTTTATTGGTTGAAATAAGTTGGTAATGCCAGGTTTGTTAATTTTAATAAGTTATTTGGCCACTTTAGTTTAGATACAAACCTTATTAAAACATACAGGCTTATGGGCTCGGCTACATGAGGTGTGTGACTATGACTCGAAAAAGTTGAAAGAAAAAAGGCATTGTTTTTTATACTGGGCATCATTCACAAGTGAAAATATACAATTCACAAGTGATATGCTAATGTTGTCACCCATCAGACTATTCTTGATTTAATCTTGTCTTTACATATATTACTTAGTTTATGTGTGAAATTTGTTTTGATTTAGATATGAACTATTATCATGCACCTGGCCAGAATCAGGGGCAGCGGGACCAAAAATACATGTCATCTATGCGATAAAATAGTGAATGGAGGACGCTTTTCCCCGTGGTTTATTTTCATGCCAACCAGGTAGGCTATACTCCTGTTGCAAATATAAGCATTGTGCTTAATATTAGGAAAGTTGACAAATAAATATAGTAGGCCTAGCCTATAGAAAGCTGATCCTCCTCTTTTTAATAGAGGCCATCAGTCTGTTTTCTCGTACGATTGCATAGCCTATAGAAATGTTGTGCAACATGAGCTCTCGTGAAGTGTTTGATTAGATGTTCCATTACATTTGCATTGATGTCAGACTGATTAGAGGGACAATAAAGTGCTGAGTAACAGGCAATTAAGCAAGTTTGGTAGGCTACTAATAACAAATCAGCAGCATCAGAGCTTGGAGAATAATTACCATGACTAAACGGTAACGTGGAATTTGACTGCCTTCATGACTCGTGACCACCGGTGTGGCGGTAATACGATCACTGCAACAGCCCTAAGTAATACTACAACCCATCAAAAAACAACAAGTATGCACACACTATTACTACTACATGTCTAGTGATGGGGGGGGGAAATAGGGCTGGGCGGAATACCGTATTTTACTATATACTGGTATTGATGCACGGACCGATTTTGGGTTTTTACTTTACCTTCTATAACGATATTTGATTGTTTTGGTTTGTTAAATGTGACACGCCGTGTGCAACGTCCATTTTTATAGTTTACTCTGCTACTTGAGTCATCCATCTCTGCTCTCACTCTCTCTCCACACCTCTCTCCACACAGACCTAGCCCCGCCCCCTGTCACTCAAGGAGCGCATTAGTTGTTGCTTGACGACGAGACACTTGCGTTCAGTCTGCTGGTCAATGCAGCACATGAAACAATGTTGATGACAACGATGTTATTTTCACGTTGCTTCTTAATATAAATCCACTAGCATTCTATAATTACACTATTAGTTTGTGTTTCTTACATCAGCAAACAGCTAGTTTGTATTTTCTTAGCAAGTTAAGCTAAATCGTGTTAGCTGCTAATGCTAATCGCTAGTTAGCTAGCTAATAAATGTACTGAGTCAGAGCAAACGGAACTAGCTAAACAGACTGATAATACCAGTGCTGGTGTAGACCTAAATCAGCATGTTGTTTGTGCAACAATATCTTCTAAATCAAAAGAGGAATATGCGAAGTATGAATATGTTGGCTACATGAAGTAGCTGAGAGAAAACATTCAACGTAGCCAAATATTGAAGGGTCCCCTAGTAAACACTTAGGTTCCTACCCTGTTACAATAACTCCTCCCTGGCATTTTAATTTGTTGTCATGTTAAACAACATGTCAAAGTGTCCACTATTATATACTAACTATAGAATTAGAATAATCCTTCTATTTCCATGATTTCAACCAAGTGTTTTGATCTAAAATCACAAGTCAAATTGCAAATTGCAACAAGTGGTTCAAAATAAAGCCTTGATAGTTTGTCCATATCACATCGCCCTACGTGGCCGTGTGGAAATGATGTGAAATGAGTGCAGGAAATGCAGAAAAATATTTTATACGGTTCAATTCAACCAAAAACAATCAGAATGGAGAAAGACCCATTTAAATAATTTTGAATATATTATATTATATTTTGAATTCTTACAATCAGGATATTATTGTGCAAGTAAAACCGTTTTTTTATTACAGACTTGTGCATTAGTCCTGACTAAGTGTTTTCACTTGAAATGGAGACATTAAGCAATTCAAACCCAACACATGAAGCCCATAATGAGGAGGTAGAAACACAAGCAAATATAAACCATTAATGTTATGGTAACCATTGGATTACAGTTGAGGATTCTTTGTAACAATCAAGGGATGAGTGAATATTGCAACGACTCATGTATGACGTTGAGCAAAGTGCATCTCTAAAGTGTTGCTAATTGGTTAACAACAAAATAAAAGCATAGAATTCAGCAGCAGGAACGAGGCCCTTGCAATTCAATTGTTTTGAAGAAAAACAAAAGTCTAGATTCAAAGCAGCTGATACCATTGATCTTAAAAGGGGCTCTTAAAACAGATGGCAAACCATTATTACGCTTAAACGCTAGAAAAGAGCCAAAAAGGGGGGAAAAAACAAAACCTATATATAATTATATTATATATATATATATATGTGTGTGTGTGTTGCCACCCTAGGGCCACTCACTACTTACTCATAAAGCACATTTATAACTTTTATTAAAACATAAAATAACGTAAAAAATGTAGAAAATACGGTAATAATATGATATTTTGGCCATATCGGCCAGACCTAGGGGAGAATAGATAGTTATATATTATTTTTGACGATATATCGTATCGTTTTGACAGTACCGCTTGTTTTCCAATGTTCTTTTTAAATAGGGAGACAACTTGTTTTCAGGATCTTTATTTCCATGGCTGATCAAAACTTGTTTTCTCATGGCTCTCTTGTCCCTCTGCAGCAGGCACATGGTGAGCAATATGCTTGGAACATCGAAACGCAATAAAATCACCGTATTGAATCGCAAAACATATAGAATCGTGAGAATATCGCACCGCGAGGTCCCTGGCTATTCCCAGCACTTTATATGACATTCAAACTATATGCAGAAAAACACCCGACCAACTGATTGTTTTTTGACAGTAAAACACACCTTACCTTCTGTGTTACTAATAAAAACACACTCTGGCATTACCTACACGACCTATTGCTTACATGACCTACACGACCTATTGCTTACATTACCTATTGCTTACATTACATATTGCTTACATGACCTACATTATTTACATCAGGGCGGCAGGTAGCCTAGTGGTTAGAGCGTTGGGCCAGTAATCGAAAGGTTGCTAGATTGAATCCCAGAACTGACAAGGTAAAAATCTGTCGTTCTGCCCCTGAACAAGGCAGTTAACACACTGTTGCCCATAAGGCTGTCATTGTAAATAAGAATTTGTTCTTAACTGACTTGCCTAGTTAAATAAAAATAAATTATCTATTGCTTACATAGGGGATATTGACGTGAGTTCGTTAAAAATGGAAAAGTGACGAAATGAAACATGACAACATGCCACGACGGGGATTTCTTTCAGGACAAGAGATGGTGTGACATATGTACATACCGTCGCCGGCATCGTAGCCAGGACAGATCTAGGCTGCGTCCCAAATAGCACCGTATATAGTGCCCTACTTCTGATCAGCACCCTCAGGACCCTGCTTAAAAAGTAGTGCAAAATATAACCTGTGGGACGCCCACGCTCTCCTCTGCTCGGTGCATCCCTGAGCTATTGATACCCCTGCTGCTCTTTAAACCTGGGGTTAAACACCATTTGACTGTAACTGAGCTTGTCTGATGCTATGGAACCAGTGCAATTAGCCCCCAAAAGTGAAATCCCCCCCCCCCCGTCCATCTGACACTCCAAGCCAGGCAAATGCTTGACAGTATTTGAAAGATCTCCAAATACTATTTGAACTCAGGCAGGTCTGCTCTCTCACTGGATCCTGCCTTGAGCCACCCTGCAGAGACACTACCTGCTATTGGAGCACACGACCTATGACAGCCACACTGACGACACACCAGCCAAGGGAGGGAAAGCCAAAATGTTGACTAATCCCACTGCGTCGGCTAGGGCACAAGGGGGGCGAGTTCGTGGAGCGTCTAGCTACAGTGGGAGAGGAGAGAGAAGAAAGGAGGGAAGGAGAAAGGGAGAGGTGCTCTCTACACTGCATTGCTCGCTGTTTGGGTTTAGGCTGGTCTGTACAGCTGACGTAAGAAGGCTTATAAATACATTTGATTGATTGATAGGAGGGGAGAATGTGAGGGCTGCTTTCACTTACAGTTGATCTCTGAGCGAGTTCTCTCTGCTCTGTGTGTTTGTTGGTTGATCGAATGTGTGTTCCACTGCTGAAAGAGCTGGAGGAGAGACGGGGAGGGAGGAGGACGGGAGGAGGGAGAGACGGGGAGGGAGAAGACGGAGGAAGGGAGAGCACGGAGACAAAGAGAGAAGACAGAGGTGACATACAGGGTAGCAGGAAAGAGAGAGAAGAGGAGGGAGAGGGAGAAAGAGAGCATATCAATATTAGATAAGCTTCACAAAGCAAATAAAACACATGACACTACACAAGAGTAACCATGTCATAACGCTGTTATCACATTATATACAGTTGAAGTCGGAAGTTTACATAAACTGAGCTTTAAATTGTATTTGGCTAAGGTGTTTCACAATTCCTAACATTAATCCTAGTAAAATCTAGGATCACCACTTTATTTTAAGAAATGTGAAACTTCCGAATAATAGTAGAAGAGGAATGATTTATTTCACTATTATTTCTTTCATCACATTCCCAGTGGGTCCAGAAGTTTACAACACTCAATTACATTTAGCTCATTCGCCTTTAAATTGTTTAACTTGTTCAAACGTTTCAAGTAGACTTCCACAAGCCCCACAATAAGATGGGTGATTTGGCCCATTCCTCCTGACAGAGCTGGTGTAACCGAGTCAGGTTTGAAGGCCTCCTTGCACGCACATGCTTTTTCAGCTCTGCCCACAAAATTTCTATAGGATTGTGGTCAGGGCTTTGTGATGGCCACTCCAATACCTTGACTTTGTTGTCCTTAAGCCATTTTGCCACAACTTTGGAAGTATGCTTGGGGTCATTGTCCATTTGGAAGACCCATTTGCGACCAAGCTTTAACTTCCAGACTGATGTCTTGAAATGTTGCTTCAATATATCCACAATTTTCCTTCCTCATTACGCCATCTATTTTGTGAAGTGCACCAGTCCCTCCTGCAGTAAAGCACCACACAACATGATGCTGCGTGGTCCCGTGCTTCATGGTTGGGATGGTGTTATTCGGCTTGCAAGCCTCCCACTTTTTCCTCCAAACATAACGATGGTCATTATGGCCAAACAGTTCTATTTTTGTCCCATCAGACTAGAGGACATTTCTCCAAAAAGTACCAACTTTGTTCCCATTTCCAAAATTGCTCCCAAGGATGAACCAGACTTGTGGTCTACAATTTTTTTTCTGAGGTCTTGGCTGATTTCTTTTGATTTTCCCATGATGCAAAGCAAAGAGGCACTGAGTGTGAAGGTAGGCCTTGAAATACATCCACAGGTACACCTCCAATTGACTCAAATTATGTCAATTAGCCTATCAGAAGCTTCTAAAGCCATAACATAATTTTCTGGAATTTTCCAAGCTGTTTAAAGGCACAGTCAACTTAGTGTATGTAAACTTCTGACCCACTGGAATTGTAATACAGTGAATTATACGTGAAATAATCTGTCTGTAAACAATTGTTGGGTTAGGACACAACAATTCTTGTGTCCTAACCGACTTGCCAAAACTATAGTTTGTTAACAAGAAAAAACGAGTTTTAATGATTCCAACCTAAGTGTATATAAACTTCAGACTTCAACTGTATGGGATCATTCTACAGAAGTGTTGCAAATTGACCCTTCGCTAAGCCCCGCCCCATAATTTTAGGCAACCAATCGCAGTGCTCCAACGGTTAGCAGCTGTCATCGAGTCTGACACCTCAGACAAGCTCACGTTTAAATCACAGGGTACCAGTACCGAGTAATGATAACTAGGTTATATACACAGAGTACCAGTAATGAGTAACGATAACTAGGTTATATACACAGGGTACCAGTACTGAGTAATGATAACTAGGCTATATACACAGGGTACCAGTACTGAGTAATGATAACTAGGTTATATACACAGGGTACCAGTACTGAGTAATGATAACTAGGTTATATACACAGGGTACCAGTACTGAGTCAATGAGTAATGATAACTAGGTTATATACACAGGGCACCAGTACTGAGTAATGATAACTAGGTTATATACACTGGTACCAGTACTGAGTAATGATAACTAGGTTATATACAGGGTACCAGTACTGAGTCAATGAGTAATGAGGTAATTTTTACAATGTATTTTAGCTTTATTTAACTAGGCAAGTCAGTTAAGAACAAATTCTTATTTTCAATGACGGCCTAGGAACAGTGGGTTAACTGCCTTGTTCAGGGGCAGAACGACAGATTTGTACCTTGTCAGCTCGGGGATTTGAACTTGCAACCTTTCGGTTACTAGTCCAACGCTCTAACCACTAGGCTACCCTGCCGCCCCAATTGAGGTAGATACGTACAGATAACTAGGAAATAAAGTGACGAGGCAACAGGATAATAAACAGTAGCAGCAGCATTAGAAACATTATGAATACAACTCCCATCGGCGGACAGGATACGATTTGAGAGCACACGTTAGCGCCAAAAAGTGGTTGTAGATTTGACGGCATGCCGATAGTGAATTCAAAGCCATTCAGTGGCTAGAAACACTACAAAAACACCAGGTTCCCCTGAATCATTGTAATCACAGTCCACCACAACACAAGTTTCTCTGATTAGCAAGGAGTCGTCTGTGTTGAATTTCATTGTGTGTTAGAAACACAGTTTGAGATCATTGCGAGGGGATTTCGCCAGTGTTTGAAAATGGGGGAATTGGGTCTGAGATGGCAACCTGAGATGGCAACCGAGATGGCAACATATAAAATACATTCGTTGACCACTTTTGAAGTCTGGGTAATATCTATGAAAATGTAGATTTTCGGTTGTAGTTACCCTTTAATTCAACTGCTCACCAGCCAGAGACCGTTGTTTGGTTAGCGATGTTTCTGTAGTGCTCATGTGATTGC
The DNA here is from genome assembly GCF_002910315.2 of Salvelinus sp. IW2-2015. Taxonomy (NCBI): domain Eukaryota; kingdom Metazoa; phylum Chordata; class Actinopteri; order Salmoniformes; family Salmonidae; genus Salvelinus; species Salvelinus sp. IW2-2015. Next base: position 307,378 of record NW_019942766.1, on the reverse strand, counting down.
AGAGTTTGCAAAACAAAATGGCCACCGGATTGAAGCAAAAAAATCATAATATCATTCTGCCAGGTGGGCAAAGTCTATTTTGTAGTTAACATTTCATTGAGAAGGTTCAGGGAAACTTTTTCCATAAGACTGTTTTCATTACATTAGCATCATCGCTAACAGCTACACAAAGCAGTAGACAAACCCACACAGACACAGACAGACATTCCTGTGACGTTGCCTCTTCAGAAAGTTGAAGGAAAAGACGAATCGCTGATGCATTTTGTTCATGTCTTAAGATAATCTTGGGACACATTTTTTTAATTTTCTAATAAAAATGTAGTTGATTAGGTAATAGGGAGGCATTTTAGACTGGGCTGTGGTTATTTATTTACCTCCAGGTCATCGTCGTCCACTTCAGAGAAGTGTTGGTGGTTATCTGGGTTGTTCATCTTGTCCAACAGCTCCACAGCTACTTTCCTGGTCAGCCCTGTCTGACCTACAAACAAATGCTGCAACAAACAGACAGACACAGAGTGAGACACACAGACGGACAGATGGAAAAAAAGAGACAGACACAGAGTGAGAGACACAGACGGACAGATGGAACAAAAAGAGACAGACACAGAGTGAGAGACACAGACGGACAGACAGACACAGAGTGAGAGACACAGACGGAGAGAGAGACACAGACAGACAGATGGAAAAAAAAGACAGACGGAGGGAGAGAGAGAGAGACAGAGACGAGCGACCGACCAACACAGACAGACGGACAGAGGGAGCCAGACAGACAGACAGAGGGAGCCAGACAGACAGTCAGAGGGAGCCAGACAGACAGACGGACGGACGGACGGAAAAGACAAAAAGCAATTATACATCGAATCAGGAGGGAGGGAAGGCGAGGGAGGGAGCCAAGACACAAATGACATGATTCAAGAGAGAGGTTTTGAACCATCGAAAGCACGAAGAGACAGACGAGGGCAACCAGAAGCAGACGACGAGAAAGACAAGCTGCGGGACGAGGCGGGAGAGCTAGATACGAGATAGACTAGAGATCGAGGGACTGCATTAAAACTACACTACAAGACGGATAGAGCGAGGCCACA
>NW_019942766.1:299844-303293 GCF_002910315.2 Salvelinus sp. IW2-2015 | reverse complement strand
AGGAGGGAGCCAGACAGACAGACAGGAGGGAGCCAGACAGACAGACAGGAGGGAGCCAGACAGACAGAAGGAGGGAGCCAGACAGACAGAAGGAGGGAGCCAGACAGACAGAAGGAGGGAGCCAGACAGACTTTATTGTTGATCTAGTGACACATCAAGAACACAAGATGGCCACTAATGCTCCTAACACCAAGCTTTAAAAAGTGACAACTATTAACTAGGACCTCTGACGTATTTCACCACTGAGATGATGACTGGTTCACCATCATTAAGACCTGGTACATCTCAGAGGATGAATCACGTCAACCTAATGCTCCAGAACATTCTAATTAACAACTCTAGATGAATTAGACTCTCTAAGGGCTGGTTTACCCTATTTCTAAAGCACTTTCAAAACTGAGATTTTACGTCGAGCATGCTTTTTAGTCCAGGGACAGTTTCCATCTGGAAACGGCCTTAAGAGTTATACTGAATGGTTTCGTCCCCCAGTTAACTTTAAAAAAATTTAACCTTTATTTATTTAACTAGGCAAGTCAATTAAGAACAAATTCTTATTTACAATGACGGCCTACCAAAAGGCCTCAGGCGGGGACGGGGGCCTGAGATTAAAATAAATACATACAATATAAATATAGGACAAAACACACATCACAACAAGAGAGAGACCTAAGACAACAACATAAAGAGAGACCTAAGACAACAACATAGAGAGAGACCTAAGACAACAACATAAAGAGACCTAAGACAACAACATAAAAAGAGAGACCTAAGACAACAACATAAAGAGAGACCACATAAGACAACAACATAGAGAGAGACCTAAGACAACAACATAAAGAGAGACTAAGAACAACAACATAAAAGAGAGCCTAAGACAAAACAACATAAGAGAGACCTAAGACAACAAACATAAAGAGGAGACCTAAGACAAACACATAGAAGAGACCTAGACAACAACATAGAGAGAGACCTAAGACAACAACAAATAAAGAGAGACCTAAGACAACAACATAAAGAGGACGCACCTAAGACAACAACATAAAGAGAGACCTAAGACAACAACAATAGAGAGGACCTAAGACAAACAACATAGAAGAGAGAACAACAAAAGAGAGACCTCAAAGAACAACACATAAAGAGACCTAAGACAACAACATAGAAGAAGAAGACCTTAAGACAACAACATAAGAGAGAGACCTAAGACAAACAACATAGAGAGAGACCTAAAGAACAAGTAAGACACAACATAGAGAGAGAAGAACATACATGAGAGAGACATAAGACAACAACATAGAGAGAGACCTAAGACAACAACATAGAGAGAGAGACCTAAGACAAAACAACATAAAGAGACCTAAGACAACAACATAAAGAGAGACCTAAGACAACAACATAAAGAGAGAACCTAAGCCAACAACATAGAGAGAGACCTAAGACAACAACATAAAGAGACCTAAGCCAACAACATAGAGAGAGACCTAAGACAACAACATAAAGAGACCTAAGACAACAACATAGAGAGAGACCCTAAGAGACAACAACATAGAGAGAGACCTAAGACAAACAACATAGAGAGAGACCTAAGACAACAACATAAAGAGACCTAAGACACCAACATAGAAGAGACCTAAGACAACAACATAAAGAGACCTAAAGACAACAACATAAAGAGAGACCTAAGACACAACATAAAGAGAGACCTAAGACAACAACCATAGAGAGAGACCTAAGACGACAACATAAAGAAGACCTAAGACAACAACATAGAGAGAGACCTAAGACGACAACATAGAGAGAGCCTAAGACGACAACATAGAGAGAGACCTAAGACAACAACATAAGAGAGACCTAAGACAACAACATAGAGAGAGACCTAAGACAACAACATAGAGAGAGACAACAACATAGAGAGACCTAAGACAACAACATAAAGAGAGACCTAAGACAACAACATAAAGAGAGACCTAAGACAACAACATAAAGAGAGACCTAAGACAACAACATAGAGAGAGACCTAAGACAACAACATAAAGAGAGACCTAAGACAACAACATAAAGAGAGACCTAAGAAACAAATAGAGAGAACTAAGACAACAACATAGAGAGAGACCTAAGACAACAACATAAACAGACCTAAGACAACAACATAGAGAGAGACCTAAGACAACAACATAGAGAGAGCCTAAGACAACAACATAAACAGACCTAAGACACAAACAAGAGAGAGACCTAAGACAACAACATAAACAAGGCAGTTCCTGTTTTCATGAGGCCGTGTCAGTTACCTGTAACAGCTTCTCAGCTGTCGGTCTTCTTTTCGGGTTCTTGGTCAGCGAGACTTTACAAAGTTATGGAAGGCTGTGGTCCTGCAGGGGAGGGAACCTACTGTACTGACTGTAGTAGTATATAAGACAATGCTCCAGGTTCACATGACAGGTGTACTGTACTTACCATTTGTGTTTGTCTTTAGCTTTGGGAGATGGCTGAAAGCATGTCTGTAGGCCTATGAGAAACAAGGCCTGGAATTACAACAACAGTCAATTTGAGAATATAGATCATGTGCTAAAAATAATATTATCTTGTTTTTACACCGGTGGTGAGAGACTTTCGATCTTACCATGGTAGTGGGGCGAGTTTCAGCAATAACCGTCTTCCTTAGCACTAGATCATCTTAATCTGTTTGTAGGCAGTTATGGGCCAACGACTGACAGTGCATCTTAGTGCTAACATAAAGAACATTTTGGGAAACATTGCGCCTGCGTAGAGCAGACGGGAAGATAGACCCGAAGACCGGGGACGAGAGTAGAGCAGAGACGGAGAGAGTAGAGGTAGACGGAAGAGAGTAGAGCGAGACCGGAGAGAGTAGAGAGAAGACCGGAAGAGAAGTGAAGCGCGGTAGAGAGAGACGGAAGAGAGGAGACACGGAAGAGTAGCAGAAGAACGGGAGAGAGAGACGGAGAGAAGTAGAGAAGAGGTGCAGAGATAAGAGAGGAGAGTCGAGAGAGGGTCGAGTAAGAGACGGTAGAGAGTCAGAGCAGTCGAATGAGAGTAGAGAGAGAGGTCGGAGAGAGTAGAGAGAGACGGATAGAGAGGTAGAGAGAGGGATGAGAGTAGAGAGAGACGGAAGAGCTACAGCGATGAGCAGACGGACGAGAGTAGAGACGAGACGGGAGGACGAGTAGAGAACACGCGAAGAGAGTAGAGCCGCGACGGAAGCGAAAGTCAGAGAGAATTGACGGAAACGAGTAAGAAGACGGAGAAGAAGACGAGAGAGAAGCGTAGAGGAGAGACGGAAAGTAAGTGCGAAGAGACGGAGAGAGTAGAGAGAGAGAGTCGAGGGAAGAGTAGAGAGAGAGGCGAGAGAGAGTAGAGAGACAGAGTGAGAGAGGTAAGCGAGATCAGAGAGGTAAGAGAAGACGCGAACGAGAGTAGAGAAGACGGAAGAGGAA
>NW_019942766.1:291053-299819 GCF_002910315.2 Salvelinus sp. IW2-2015 | reverse complement strand
AGACGGAACGGAAGCCACACAGACAGACGAGGGAGCCAGACAGACAGCCGGAGGGAGCCAGACGACACGGAGGGAGCCAGACAGACAGGGAGATGAGCCAGCAGAGGAGAGCCAGAAGACAGGCCAGACAGCCGAGACCAGACGACAGAGGAGGGAGCCACACAGACAGACACGGAGGGAGCAACTAACAGACGGACGACAAGACAGACGGAGGGAGCCACACAGCAACCATGACGGAGGGAGCCACACAGACACATGACAGACGGGGGAGCCACACAGGACAGACAGACGTGGAGCCAGACAGAAGGAGGGAGCCACAACAGACAGGGAGGGGCAGCACAGACAGAGGGAGACAGAGGACCACACAGACGAGAGGAGCCATGACAGACAGACAGACGGAGGGAGCCACCACCAGACAGCACGACGGAACAGAAGACCGACGAGCAGACAGCGGGGAGCCAGACAGAAGGAGGGGGCACACAGACAGACAAAGAAGGAGGGAGCCACACAGACAGAGGAGGGAAGCCAGACAGACAGGACAGGGAGGAGCCACACAGACAGAAGGAGGGAGGGCACGACAGACAGAGCGGACCGGACAGACGGAGGGAGCCGAGACAGGGACCAGACAACGATGAGGACCCGACAGACGGAGGGAGCCAGACTAGACGGAGGGAGCCACACACAGACAGAAAGGAGCCAGACAGACAGGAACGGGAGCACACACAACACGGGAGCAGCAAAGAGGAGGGAAGCCGCAGACGAGACGGAGGGAGGCCACCGTTCACCAGAACATGACAGACAGGAGCCGCAGACAGACAGGCGGGCAGCCCACACAGACCAGTGTACGAGGGAGCCAGGACAGAACAGAGGGAGCCACAGACAGAACAAGGAGGGAGACCAGACAGACGGCGGAGCCAGACAGACAGAGGGAGCCAGACAGACAGACAGGAGGGCGCCCAACAGATCAGAGGAGGGAGCCAGCAAGACAGACAGGAGTGGAGCCAAGACGAACAACGGGGGAGACCGCACCACAGACAGACGGAGGGAGCCAGACATTTTACATTACTTCATTTTAGCATTTTAGCAGACGCTTTATGCCAGAGCGACTTACAAATTGAGAAGTTTCATAGCCATTTCATCTCTGGTCCCCCTGGGGGAATGAACCCACAACCCCTGGCGTTGCAAGCGCCATGCCTACCCAACTGAGCCACGACTATGACGAACAGAGGGACCAGACCAGACAGAAGGAGGGAGCCAACAGACAGATAGGAGGGACGCGCAAGAAGAGGCGAGCCAGACAGAGAAGAGGGAGCAAGTACCAAAGGAGCAGACAGAGGAGCGGAGCCTAGACAGACAGACGAGGAGGGCTGAAGACCGAGGGGCAGCCGAAACACAGACGAGGAGCCAGACAGACAGACGGAGGGAGCGCAGACTCAGACAGAGGGAGGGAGCCAGACAGACAGAGGGAGGGAGCCAGACAGACAGAGAGGAAGCCAGACAGATGAGCGAGCCCAGCAGAAGAGGAGGAGCCAGTACAGAACAGGAGGGAGGAGCCACAGACAGAACAACGGAGGGAGGGAGCACCAGACCATGTATCGGGGAGCACAACAGACGACGACCAGCAACGGAGCGAGCCCCGACAGCCGCGGAGCACAAAGACAGACAGACGCGAGGGAGCCAACGACACGGAGAGACAGACAGAACGGAGGAGCCACAACAGCGACAGGATCGAGGGAGCCAGACAGACAAGGTAGGGCAGCCACACAGCACGGAGGGAGCCAACAGCCAGCAGAGGGAGCCCAGCACAGACAGGCTACGGGGGAAGCCCATGACAGAGAGCCAGACAGACAGCGGCAGGGAGCCACAGACAGCAGACGGAGGGAGCCAGACGACGACGAGGAGGGAAGCCAGACAACAGGTTCAGTTCTGGCAGCCAGGACAGACAGACTACGACGAGGGGCAACAGACAGCCACGAGGACCATACCGAACAGGAGGGGAGCACCCAGAACAGTCTGGAGCCAACAGACAGCAGGAGCAGCCACACGAAGACGGAGGAGAAACAGACCGACGGAGGGACCCAGTAACAGGACGAGAGCACAGCGGACGGAGACACGGGAGCCAGACACGAACAGGGAAGGGATGCACGAACCAGACAGGAGCAGCCACACGGAGGGAGCCAGACGAAGAGGAGACCAGACAGGGCACCAGACAGGGCAGGAGCCAGACGAGGAGGCGACAGAAGCGACGGAGAGCACGACAGGAGGGACCCAGCAGCAGAGCGGGAGAGACAGAAGCAGGGAGGGAGCATCCACAGACGACGGAGAGCAGCAGACAGCAGAGGGAGCCACACGACGACGACAGACAGACCAGCAGCGGAGCCACGACGAGGGAGCCAGACGACAGGAGGGAGCCACACAGCAGACAAGGAGGGAGCCAGAACAGCGACAACGGAGGAGCCACACAGACAGCAGCGGAGGAGCCAGAACAGACGGAGGGAGCCAGACAGACAGGAAAGCCGAGAGCCAGACAGTAGACAGAGCAGCAGATCAGAGGAACGGTCCAGCACAGACAGGGACAGGAGGGAGCCAGAACAGACAGACGGGGGAGCCACACAGACCATACAGACGGAGAGGAGCACGAAGACCATAACATCTTGGCACATACGAGGGCTCAACATTTTATCTGTAAATTCTACAGCTATTTAGCAGACCGTCTTCTATCCAGAGCGATGTACAATTGGAAAGATTCACTTACATATTCATACCTGTCCCCCTGTGGGGCAACTGAACCCCTACACTGGCGTTGCAAGGACCAGCCATTCTCTACCCAACTGAGTGCCACGGGGACCATGAAACAGGACAGAGGGAGCCAGAACAGACAGGACAGAGGAAGCACACACAACAGGATCGCAGAGATCAGAAGGAGGGAGCCTGCAGCACAAGGAGGAGCGAGCAGATAACGGCAAGGGAGAGACAACAGACAAAGGAGCGCAGACAGAACGAAGGAGACCTAGACAGTAGCAGAGGAGAGGGAGCCAACAAGCAAGACGACGGAGGGAGCCAGACAGACAGACAGAGGAGGGAGCCTAGACAGAACAGACGGAGGAGCCAGACAGACAGACAGGAGCAGACAGTCTGCAGAGCGCCAGACGCCCGACGGCCAGACGAAATGAGGAGGTAGAGCCGAGCACGGAGGACCAGACAGAAAGCGGAGGGAGCCAGAACAGCACGGGGGAGATCGGACGTGAGGGACCAGACAGCCAGAGGAGTGAGCCAGACAGACGAGAGCGTGAGAAGCAGGGAGCGCAGACAGTACACATCGGATGCTGAGGAGACCACATGAGAACAGGAAGAAGAGAAGGGAGGCCCACACAGGACAGACAGACGGAGCCAGACAGACAGCAGACGGAGCCAGACAGACAGGAGGAGCCACACAGACAGGAGGGCAGCCCACAGACAGACAGACGGGGGAGCCAGGACAGACAGACAGACGGAGGGAAGCCAGACAGACAGACAGACGGAGGGCAGCCACACAGACAGACGGGAGGGTAAGCCAGACAGACAGGAGGAAGCAGGGACAGACAGGAGGAGCCAGCACAGACAGACAGGGGGAAGCCAGACAGACAGGAGGGACACACAGACAGGAGGGAGCCAGACAGACAGACAGGAGGAGCCACACAGACAGACAAGACGGAGGGAGCCAGACAGTAACAGACAGACGGAGGAGCCACACAGACAGACAGACGAGGGAGCCAGACAGAACAGACAGACGAGGGAGCCAGTCTCTGACAGACGGAGGGAGCCAGACAGACAGGAAGGGAGCCACACAGACAGGAGCTGAGCCAGACAACGAAGGAGGGATGCCACACAGACAGACAGGAGGGAGCCACCACAGACAGACGGAGGGAGCCAGACAGACAGACAGACGGAGGACAGACAGACAGACGAGACGGAGGAGCCAGAGCAGACAGGAAGAGAGCCAGACAGACACAGGAGGGAGCCAGACAGCAGGAGGATGCCAGACAGACAGAGAATGGAGAGGGAGCCAGACAGGAGGAGCCACACAGACAGGAGAGCCACACAGACAAAGGAGGAGCAGACAGAAGAGGGTAGAGCGAGCGCCCAGACAGACAGAGGAGGGAGCCAGACAGACAGAGGGAAGCGAGCCAGGACGACAGGAGGGAGCGGAGGCCACACAGACAGACAGACGGAGGATCCAGACAGTAACGAGACGACGGAGGGAGCCACCACTAGTACAGACAGAAGCGGTAGCCAGACAGACAGGAGTGGAGCCACACAGGACAGGAGGGAGGACCAGACTGACAGGGGTAGCCTACACAGGACAGTGACAGTACGGAGGGACAGCAGGACGACAGACAGACGGAGGGCCACACCCAGACAGACGGAGGAGCCCAGACAGACCAGGAGGAGCCAGACAGACAGAAGAGGAGCCAAGGGACAGCGACTAGACAGGATAGGGAGCCAGTAGCGAACAGACGGAGGGAGCGCAGACAGACAGACAGGAGGAGCACACACGACCAGACAGACGGAGGGAGCCGACAGACAGACAGACGGAGGCGAGCCACACAGACAGACGGAGGGAGCCAGACATTTACATTACATTTACATTAAGTCATTTAGCAGACGCTCTTATCCCAGAGCGACGTACAAATTGGAAATTCATACATATTCATCTGGTCCCCCCGGGGGAATGAACTCAACAACCCTGCGTTGCAAGCGCCTGCTCTACCAACTGAGCCACACCGGACATGACAGACAGAGGAGCCAGACAGACAGACAGGAGGGCCACACAGACAGAAGAGGGAGCAGACAGACAGAAGAGGGGAGCCAGACAGACAGAAAGAGGGAGCCAGACAAGACAGACGGAGGGAGCCAACAGACCAGACGGAGGGAGCCAGAAGACAGACGGAGGCCAGAACAGACAGACGCGAGGAGGCCGACAGACAGACGGAGGGGCCAGACAGACAGACGGAGGGAGCCAGGACAGACAGAAGGAGGGAGCCAGACAGCAGACAGGAGGAGCCAGGACAGACAGACAGACAGACAGACAGGAGGGACCAGACCAGACAGGACAGACGGGAGCCAGACAGACAGAAGGAGGGAGCCAGACAGGAACAGACAGGGAGGGAGCCAGACAGACAGACAGGAGGAGCCAGACAGAAGCAGGAGGAGCCAGACAGACAGACAGGAGCGGGCGCCAACAGACAGACAGGAGGAGCCAGGACAGACAGACAGGAGGGAGCCAGACCAGACAGAAGGAGGAGCCAGACAGACAGAAGAGGCGGACAGCCAGACAGACAGAAGGAGGACGCCAGACAGGACTTTATGTTGATCTGTGACACATCAACGAAACACAGAGCTGGCCACTAATGCTCCTACACCAAGCTTTAAAAGGTGACAACTATTAAATAGGACCTCGGGACGGATTTCACCACTGAGATGATGACTGGTTCGACCATCATTAAGACCTGGACATCTCACGAGGCTGAATCACCGTCAAACCTAATGCTCCAGAACATTCTAATATAACAACTCTTAGATGATTAGACTCTCTAGGGCTTGTTTACCCTATTTCGAAAGCACATTTCAAAACTGAATTTTACGCGAGCAGGCTTTTTAGTCCAGGGACAGTTCCAGCTGAAACGGACTTAAGAAGGTATATACTGAATGGTTTGTCCCCAAGGTCTACTTTAAAAAAATTTAACCTTTAATTATTTAACTAGGGCCAAGTCAATTAAGAACAAATTCTTATTTACAATGACGGCCTACCAAAAAGGCCTCAGGCGGGGACGGGGGCCTGAGATTAAAATAAATACATACAATATAAATATAGGACAAACACACATCACAACAAGAGAGAGACCTAAGACAACAACATAAGAGAGACCTAGAGCAACAACATAGAGAGAACCTAAGACAACACATAAAGAGACCTAAGACAACAACATAAGAGAGACCTAAGACAACAAACATAAAGAGAGACTAAGACACAACTAGAGAGAGACCTAAGACAACAACATAAAGAGACCTAACAAGACCTAACAAGAGAGACCTAAGACAACAACATAGAGAGAGACCTAAGACAACAACATAAAGAGACCTAAGACAACAAACATAAGAGAGACCTAAGACAACACAAAACCATAAAAGAGAAGAGACCTAAGACAACAACATAAAGAGAACTAAGACAACAACATAAGAAGAGACCGACAACAACATAAAGAGAGACCTAAGCACAACAACATAGAGAGAGACCCAAGACAACAACATAAGAGAGACCTAAGACAACAAACATAGAGAGAGACCTAAGACAACACTAAAGAGTAAGACAACACACATGAGAGAGACCTAAGACAACACATAGAGAGAGGCCTAAGACAACAACATAGAGAGAACAAGACAAACAACATAGAGAGAGACCTTAAGACAAACACAACATAGAGAGAGACCTAAGACAACACATAAAGAGCCTAAGACAACAACATAGAGAGAGACCTAAGACAACAACATAAGAGAGACCTAACAACAACATAAAGAGACACTAAGACAACAACATAAAGACACTAAGACAGAACAACATAGAGAGAGACCTAAGACAACAACATAGAGAGACCTAAGCCAACAACATAGAGAGAGACCTAACGACAACAACATAAGAGAGACCTAAGACAAGCAACAACATAGAGAAGAGACCTAAGACAACCAACATAGAGAGAGAGACCATAAGACAACAACATAGAGAGAGACCTAAAGACAACAACATAAGAGAGACCTAAGACACAACTAAGAGAGAGACCTAAGACAACAACATAGAGAGAGACCTAATAGACAACAACATAAAGAGGACCTAAGACAACAACATAAAGAGGGACCTAGAACAAACAACATAGAGAGAGGACCTAAGACACAACATAAAGAGAGACCTAAGACAACAACATAGAGAGAGACCTAAGACAACAACATAAAGAGACCTAAGACAACAACATAGAGAGAGACCTAAGACAACAACATAGAGAGAGACCTAAGACAACAACATAAAGAGACCTAAGACAACAACATAAAGAGAGACCTAAGACAACAACATAAAGAGAGACCTAAGACAACAACATAGAGAGAGACCTAAGACAACAACATAGAGAGAGACCTAAGACAACAACATAAACAGACCTAAGACAACAACATAGAGAGAGACCTAAGACAACAACATAGAGAGAGACCTAAGACAACAACATAAACAGACCTAAGACAACAACAAGAGAGAGACCTAAGACAACAACATAAACAAGGCAGTTCCTGTTTTCATGAGGCCGTGTCAGTTACCGTTAACAGCTTCTCAGCTGTCGGTCTCTTCTTCGGGTTCTTGGTCAGCGAGACTTTAACAAAGTTATGGAAGGCTGTGGTCCTGCAGGGGGAGGGAACCTACTGTTACTGACTGTAGTAGTATAACAGAAATGCTCCAGGTCACATGACAGGTGTACTGTACTTACCATTTTGTTTTGTCTTTTAGCTTGGGAGGCTGAAAGCTGCTCTTTGACATGAGAAACAAGGCCCTGGAATACAACACATCAATTGAGATTAGATCATGTTATAAAATAATATTATCTTGTTTTACCACCGGTGGTGAGAGACTTTCATCTACACTGTAGTGGGGCGAGTTTCACAAAACCTTCCTAGCACTACGATCATCTTAAGTCTGTTTTGTAGGCATTAGGCAACGACTGACAGTGATCTTAGTGCTACAAAACATTTTGGGAAACATGCGCCTGTACTTAGAGCGAGACGGGAGAGAGTAGAGCGAGACGGGAGAGAGTAGAGAGAGACGGAAGAGAGTAGAGCGAGACGGAAGAGAGTAGAGAGAGACGGAAGAGAGTAGAGAGAGACGGAAGAGAGTAGAGAGAGACGGAAGAGAGTAGAGACAGACACTCGGCAGAGATTAGAGAGAGACGGAAGAGAGTAGAGAGAGACGGGAGAGAGTAGAGAGAGACGGGAGAGAGTAGAGGAGACGGAAGAGAGTAGAAGCGAGACGGAGAGGTAGAGAGAGACGGAAGAGAGTAGAGAGAGAGGAGAGAGTAGAGAGAGAACGGAAGAGTCGTAGAGCGAGGGAGAGAGTAGAGAGAGAGAGTCGACGAGGAGCTAGAGAGGAGAGAGAGTCGAGAGAAGATAGAGAGAGTGAGTCGAGAGAGAGTAGGAGGAGAGAGTAGAGAAAAGAGAGCGGAAGAGAGTAGAGAGAGACGGAAGAGAGTAGAGAGAGACGGAGAGAGTAGAGAGAGACGGAGAGAGAGTAGAGAGAGACGAGATGAGTAGAGAGAGACGGAGAGAGTAGAGAGAGACGGGAGAGGGAGTAGAGAGACGAGAGAGAGTACGAGACGCGAAGAGAGAGAGAGGTAGAGAGAGAGAGCGGAAGAGGAAGAATAGAGAGACGACGGAAGAGAGTAGAGAGAGACGGAAGATCGAGTAGAGAGAGACGGAGAGAGGAGAGAGAGAGACGAGGAGAGAGATAGAGAGAGAACGGAGCAGAGAGATCGTAGGAAGACAGTAAGAGGACGGAGAAGTAAGAGAGAGACGAAGGTAGAGAGAGCACGGGAGATAGAGTGAGTCAAGAGATAGAGAGAGAGGTGAGAGAAGAACGAGAGAGGGAGAGAGGAGTAGAGAGAGAGAGACGAAGAGAGTAGAGAGAGACCGAAGAGAGTAGAGAGAGACCGGAAGAGTAGAGAGAGAAGGGAGAGAGTGAAGAGAGAGAGTAGA
>NW_019942766.1:284448-291028 GCF_002910315.2 Salvelinus sp. IW2-2015 | reverse complement strand
AGAACGGAGAGAGAGACGGGAGAGAAGTAGAGGAGACAGCGAAGAGAGTAGAGAGAGCGAGACGGAGAGAGTAAGAGAGACGGAGAGAGTCAGGAGGGAGGAAGAACGAAGATCGTAAGGGAGATAGAAGAATGAGCAGAGAGGAGAGAGAGTCAGAAGATGAGAGAGTAGGAGAGAGAGACGGAGAGAGGTCGAAGAGAGAGCGGAAGAGAGTAGAGAGAGACGGAAGAAGTAGCACATGAGAGACGGAGAGAGTAGAGAGAGACGGGAGAGAGTAGAGAGACGAGAGATAGACGAGAGAAGCGAGTCAGAGAGTAGGAGAGACGGAAGAGAGGGAGAGAGTAGAGGAGAGAGTACGAGAGCGAGAAGAGGAGAGCACGGAGAGTAGAAGTCGAGAGAGCGACGAAGAGAGTAGAGAGAGACGAAGTCGAGGAGAGAGACGGAGAGAGGAGAGAGAGGACGGAGAGAGTAGGAAAGAGAGACGAGGAGAGAAGAGAGAAGACGCGAGAGAGTAGAGCAGAGACGGAAGAGAGAGAGACGGGAGAGAGTAGAGAGAGACGGGAGAGAGTAGAGAGAGTAGAGAGAGTAGAGAGAGACGGAAGAGAGAGTAGAGAGAGACGGAAGAGAGAGTAGAGAGAGTAGAGAGAGAGACGGAAAAGAGTAGAGAGACGGAAGAGAGAAGAGAGAGTAGAGAGTAGAGAGAGAGACGGAAGAGAGTAGAGAGACGGAAGAGAGAAGAGAGAGTAGAGAGCATCAATTCACATACACTGCGTAGCGTATGCCGACTGATACGAGAATCCATTATAAAAACAGTTGTATTTGTTACGTTCACTACGTAGCCCTTGTGAATCACTGTTGTGTTCCTTTTGACTCCCCTTATGTCCTACGGGAGCCACCGTACCTGCCTCCTGTTAAGTTGGCTCATTAACATGAGAGTTGTAGCTAATACACCCTAGCAGCTGTATAAAGATTTCAGCTAGTCTCTTTCTTTCTACATAACAGTATTCTCTCTTCAACACAGCGCTATGAGTTTCACAACCATAGCCTGTCTAGGCTATATGCCTCTGATCGAAATCAACAAAAGGTAGGCATGAAGTTATTGTTTTCAAATATGCATTATTGTCACTGGCAGCTAAACTCATCATCAACACTAAATAGACAGTTAACTACAACACGTCACAATACAAGACCATAAAATGCACCGTTACGTCTTGTATCAGCTCACTTTACCAGCATTGCTTCGTGCAGACGCAATAAAAAATATCCTTGATTTCTAATTTGAAGAGCATGATAAATCGCGGCCCGTCTGTTTACTGTCATTCACTACCGTGCACGCTAATTCCAGCGTGTACACGCGTGTTCAAGTTTGTAAAAAAAATACGCTTTTCGTTTGATTTGGGCTTAAGGGGGCAGGACCGGCATTTATCGTTTGATATGTGAACAAGTGAAGAGGAGAAAGCATTGATTGGTAGATGAGTGAGGGAGTGGAGAGCAGAACCAGCATTGATTGGTTGATGAGTGAGGAAGTGGAGAGCAGAAACAGCATTGATTGGTTGATGAGTGAGGAGGGAGTTGGAGAGCAGAACCAGCATTGATTGGTTGATGAGTGAGGAAGTGGAGAGCAGAACAGCATTGATTGGTTGATGAGTGAGGGAGTGGAGAGCAGAACAGCATTGATTGGTTGATGAGTGAGGAAGTGGAAAGCAGAAACAGCATTGATTGGTTGATGAGTGAGGAAGTGGGAGCAGAGAACGGCATTGATTGGTTGATGAGTGAGGAAGTGGAGGCAGAAACAGCATTGATTGGTGATGAGTGAGGAAGTGGAGAGCAGAAACAGCATTGATTGGTTGATGAGTGAGGAAGTGGAGAGCAGAAACAGCATTGATTGGTTGATGAGTGAGGAAGTGGAGCAGAAACAGCATTGATTGGTTGATGAGTGGAGGAAGTGGAGAGCAGAAACAGCATATGATTGGTAGATGAGTGGAGGAGTGGAGAGCAGAACAGCATTGATTGGTAGATGAGTGAGGAAGTGGAGAGCAGAACCAGCATTGATTGGTTGATAAGTACAGAAGTTTAGGGCAGGAGCTGTACCTCATTGGGTGCAGGTCAAACATAGGAGGCTGCAGCTCGGCCAGTTCTATGGAGGTGATGCCACGGCCCAGATGTCACAACAGCTGGTTGTAACCTCCGTTTTCTCCACCGCTGCTACCTCTGGGCGCATCCTGCACAGATAACAGACATATTATACATCTCCTGCTACCATCCTGCACAGATAACAGACATATTACACATTCACTGCTACCATCCTGCACAGATACAGACATATTGCAGTCTTGTCTACTATGTACACGTTTTACATCATCTCCTAGAAATTAGGACAGTAATCACGCAGCACGTACTGTACGCCTAACACAAGCATGTATATCACTTGACCATTTCACTACTGGTGTTTTATATAGAATGTACAGTGATTCGGGAAAGTATTCAGACCTTCAAATGTTCTACATTTTGTTACGTTAGAGCTTATTCTGAAATTGATTAAATACATACCCCATATACGCCACATACCCATAACGACATCACCATACCGCATAACGACATCACCATACCCATAACGAACCATACCATACCCCATAACGACATCACCATACCCATACGACATCACCATAAACCCATAACGACATCCATACCCCATAACGACATACATACCCATAGAATCACCATACCCATAACGAATAAATACCTAACAATCACCCATACATAACGAATCAAAATCAATCAAATACCATAATGACAAAGCCAAAAGTATTTTATTTAGCAAACTTGTTAATGTAGAAAACATAAATTATTTATTTACATAAGTATTCAGACCCTTTGCTATGAGACTCGAAATTGAGCTAGGTGCATCCTGTTTCCATTGATCATCCTTGAGATGTTTCTACAACTTGGAGTCCACCTGTGGTAAATTCAATTGATTGGACATGATTTGGAAAGGCAACACCTGTCTATATTTAGGTCCCACAGTTGACAGTGCATGTCAGAGCAAAAACCAATCATGAGGTCGAAAGAATTGTCTGTAGAGCGCCGAGACAAGATTGTGTTGAGGCACAGATCTGGGGAAGGGTACCAAAACATTTCTGAAGCATTAAGGTCCCCAAGAACACAGTGGCCTCCATCATTCTTAAATGGAGGAATTTGGAACCACCAAGACTCTTCCTAGAGCTGGCTGCCGGCCAAACTGAGCAATCGGGGAAGAAGGGCCTTGGTCAGGGAGGTGACCAAAAACCTGATGGTCACTCTGACAGACCTCCAGAGTTCCTCTGTGGAGATGGGAGAACCTTCCAGATGTTCTCTCTCTGCAGCATCTCCAAATCAGGCTTTATAGTAGAGTGGCCGAATGGAACACTCCCAGTTAAAATAGCATGACAGCTCCGCTCGGAGGTTGCTCATCCAGTAGACTTAGACCTGAGAAAACAAGATCTCTGGTCTGATGAAACCAGGATTGAACTTTTTGGCCTGATTTCCAGATTCAGTCCTGGAGGAAACCTGTCACCATCCTGCGGTGGAGCTGGTGGTGGCAGCATCAATGCTGTGGGGATGTTTTTCAGCGGCAGGGATGGGAGACTAGTCAGGATCGAGGGAGATGAACGGAGCAAAGTACAGAAGAGATCTTGATGAAACTGCTTAAGAGAGCTTAGGTCTTCAGACTGGGGGTCAGGTCACGTCTTCAACAGACAACGACCCTAAACACACAACCAAGACAAACAGGAGTGGCTTCGAGACAAGTTTAATGTCTTGAGTGCCAGCCAGAGACGCGGGCTTGAACCGATCAAACATCTCGGAGGACCTGAATATACTTTGGTGGAGAACTGCTCCTCCATCCAAACCTGACGAAGCTTGAGAGGATTGCAGGAAAAATGAGAAACTCCCCCAAATACAGGTGTGTCCAAGCTTGTAGGTCATAACCCAAGAAGAGCTGAGCTGTAATCGCTGCAAAGACTGCTTCAACAAAGTATGAAGTAGTAAAGGGGTCTGAAACTTATGTAAAATGTAATATTTCCAGTTTTTTTAATACATTGTCTTTTGCTTTGTATTATGGGGTAATGTGTGAGATTGATGAGGGAAAAACATTTTAAATCATTTTGTGGTTAAAAGTCAAGGTACATACAGTAATGTTAGTTAAGCAAGGACACAGAGGCAGTGCTGAATTAATACAGTCACATCTAAATGGCGTTGTTCGGGCCGCGATCTTGGAGAGAAAGAAGCTAGTCAAATGGAACACTATTTAATAGTGGACTACTTTTTGACCCGAGCTATGGGTCCTAATCATTCTAGGGGGCCTGGTCAAGTAGTGCATATACAAAGGAAGTGGAAGCCGAAAGGGAGCATTTGGAATCCAGTCTCAGAAGAAAGTCCCAGTAAGGAGTCCGATAAGAGGACCGTCTCAGAGAAAGACTCTCACCGTAAGCGAGTCCGACAGGAGGACGTCCAGAGAAAGACTCTCACAGTAAGGAGTCCGACAGAGGGACCGTCTCAGAGAAAGACTCAACAGTAAGGAGTCGACAGAGGATCTCAGAAAAGACTCATGCAGTAAAGAAGTCCGACAGAGGACGTCTAGGAGAAAGACTCCCAGTAAGAGAGTCCGAAGAGGACGTCTCAGAGAAAAGACTCACAGTAGGAAGTCCGACAGAGGACCGTCTCAGGAAAGACTCACCAGTAACGAAGTCCGAAGAGGACGTGCTCAGAGAAAGACTCCAGTAAGGAGTCCGACAGAGGACGTCTCAGAGAAGACTTCACCAGTAAGGAGTCCCGCAGAGGACGTCTCAGAGAAGACTCACACAGTAAGAAAGTCTGACGGAGGAACGTTCAGAGAAAGAATCACAGTAGGAGTCCGACAGAGGAGTTCAGAGAAGACTCTCACCAGTAAGAGAGTCCCGAACAGAGGAACCGTCTCAGAGAAGACTCACTCAGTAAGGAGTCCCGACAGTATGGACGTCTTTCAGAGACAGATCACCAGTAAGATCCGACAAGGACGTCTCAGAGAAAGACTCACAGTAGGAGTCGATCGGAGGAGTCTCAGAGAAAGACTCACCAGTAAGGAGTCCGACAGAGAGCGTCTCGAGAAAGACTCTCACCAGTAAGGAAGTCCGACAGAGGACGTCTCAGAGTAAAGATCTCACAGTAGGGGTCCCGACAGAGGACCGGTCTCTGAGAAAAACTCACCAGTAAGGAAGTCCCGACGAGGACGTCTCAGGGAAAGAACTACCAGTAAGGAGTCCGACAGAGGACTGAGTTCGATGGAGGACGTCTCAGGGAAAGAACTCACCAGTAAGAAGTCCCGACCTGTGAGGGACCGTCTAGAGAAAAGACTCACACAGTAAGGAGTCCGACAGAGGACCGGTCTCAAGAAAGACTCACCAGCTAAGGAGTCCGACAGAGGACGTCTCAGGAAAGAACTCAAGTAAGAAGTCCGCGGACAGAGACCGTCTAGAGAAAGATCACCAGTAGGAGTCCCGACGAGAATCCGATCTCAGAGAACGGACTAACCAGTAAGGAGTCGACAGAGGACGTTCAGAGAAAGGACTCTCCAGTAAGAGTCCCGACAGAGGGACCGTTCAGAGAAGCTCACGTAAGGAGTCCTGACAGAGGGACGTCTCAGAGAAAAGACTCCCAAGTAAGGGTCCCGATCAGAGGACGTTCAGAAAAGACTCACCCAGTAAGAAGTCCGACAGAGGACCGTCGTCAAGAGAAAGACTCCAGTAGAAGGAGTCCGACAGAAGGACGTCCTGCAGAGAAAGACTCACCAGTAAGAAGTCCCGAAGAGGACCTGGTCTAGAGAAGACTCACCAGTAGGGAGTTCGAAGGAGGACCGTCTAGAGAAGACTCCCAGTAAGGAGTCCCGACAGAGGACCGTCTCAGAGAAAGACTCTCACCAGTAAGGAGTCGACAGAGGACCGCTCAGAGAAAGACTCACCAGTAAGGGTCCCCGAGGAGGACGTCTCAGGAAAGACTCACAGTAAGGAGTCCCCGACAGAGGACGTCTCAGAGAAAGACTCAACCAAGTAGGAGTCCCGACGAGGATGAGTCCGCGAGAGGACGTCTCAGAGAAGACTACCAGTAAGGAGTCGACAGGAGACGTTCAGAGAAAGACTCACCAGTAAGGAGTCGAAGAGGAACCGTCTCAGAGAAAGCCTCACATAGAGTCGCGACAAGAGGAACCGTCTCAGAGAAGACTCACAGTAAGGAGTACCGACGGAGGAACGTCTCAGAGAAAGACTCACCGTAAGGAGGTCCGCGACGGAGGACAGTCTGCAGAGAAAGACTCACGCAGTAAGGAGTGCGCGACGGAGGACGTCTCAGAGAAAGACTACAGTAAGGGTCCCGGCAGAGGACGTTCAGAGAAGACTCACAGTAAGGAGTCCGACAGAGGACGCGTCTCAGAGAGATACAGTAAGTGAGGTCCGAAGAGGGACGTTCAGAGAAAGATCACCAGTAAAGGAATCCGCAGAGGACCGTCTCAGAGAAAGACTACCAGTAAGTGAGGTCCGACAGAGGCGTCTCAGGGAAAGATTCACCAGTA
>NW_019942766.1:275223-284423 GCF_002910315.2 Salvelinus sp. IW2-2015 | reverse complement strand
GGTGGTGGCAGCATCATGCTGTGGGGATGTTTTTCAGCGGCAGGGACTGGGAGACTAGTCAGGATCGAGGGGAAAGATGAACGGAGCAAAGTACAAAGAGATCCTTGATGACAACCTGCTTCAGAGAGCTCAGGTCTTCAGACTGGGGGTCAAAGGTTCACCTTCCAACAGAACAACGACCCTAAACACACAACCAAGACAACACAGGAGTGGCTTCGAGACAAGTCTCAATGTCCTTGAGTGGCCCAGCCAGAGACCGGGCTTGAACCCGATCAAACATCTCTGGAGAGACCTGAATATAGCTGTGCAGCAACGCTCCCCATCCAACCTGACAGAGCTTGAGAGGATCTGCAGGGAAAAATGAGAAACTCCCCAAATACAGGTGTGCCAAGCTTGTAGCGTCATACCCAAGAAGACTCGAGGCTGTAATCGCTGCCAAAGATGCTTCAACAAAGTACTGAGTAGTAAAGGGTCTGAAAACTTATGTAAAATGTAATATTTCAGTTTATTTTTAATAACTTGTTTTTGCTTTGTCATTATGGGGTAATGTGTGAAGATTGATGAGGGAAAAAAACATTTTAAATCAATTTTGTGTTAAAAGTCAAGGTACATACAGTATGTATAGTTAAGCAATGAGACACAAGAGGCAGTGCTGAATTAATACAGTCAACATCTAAATGGCGTTGTTCGGCCCGACTCTTTGGAGAGAAAGAAAGCCTACGTCCCAAATGGAACACTATTCCCTATATAGTGCACTACTTTTGACCCGAGCCCTATGGGCCCTATCATTCCTAGGGGGCCTGGTCAAAAGTAGTGCACTATAAAAGGAACAGGGAGCCGGAACAGGGAGCCATTTGGAACTCACAGTCTCAGAGAAAGACTCACCAGTAAGGAGTCCCGACAGAGGACCGTCTCAGAGAAAGACTCTCACCAGTAAGGAGTCCCTGGACAAGGACCGTTCTCAGAGAAAGATCTCACCTAGCGAGTCGACGACGTCAAGAAAGCTCCGGACACAGAGGGACCGTCTCAGAGAAAGACTCAACAGTAAGGAGTCCGACAGAGGACCTCTCAGAAAAGACTCACTCAGTACAGAGTCCCGACAGAGGACGTTCTCAGAGAAAAGACTCACCAGTAAGAAGTCCCGACAGAGGGACCGTCTCAGGAAAGACTCACCAGTAAGAGTCCGAAGAGACGTCTCAGAGAAAGACTCACCAGTAAGGAGTCCCGACAGAGGACCGTCTCAGAGAAAGACTTCACCAGTAAGGAGTCCCACGAGGACCGTCTCAGAGAAAGACTCACCAGTAAGGAGTTCCCGACAGAGACCGTCTTCAGAGAAAGACTCACACAGTAAGAGTCCCGACAGAGGACCGTCTCAGAGAAAGATCTCACCAGTAAGGAAGTCCCGACAGAGGACCTTCGTCAGTAGAAAGACTCACCAAGTAAGAAGTTCCGACAGAGGACCGTCTCAGAGAAAGACTCACCAGTAAGGAGTCCCGACGGAGGACCGTCTCAGAGAAAGACTCACCAGTAAGGAGTCCCGACAGAGGGACCGTTCTCAGAGAAAGACTCTCACCAGTAAGGAGTCCCGACAGAGGACCGTCTCAGAGAAAGACTCTCACAGTAAGAGTCCCGACAGAGGACCGTCTCAGAGAAAAAACTCACCAGTAAGGGTCCCGACAGAGACCGTCTCAGGAAAGAACTCACCAGTAAGGAGTCCCGACAGAGGACTGAGTACCGATGGAGGACGTCTCAGAAAGACTCACCAGTAAGAGTCCCGACGAGGACCGTCTCAGAGAAAGACTCACCAGTAAGGAGTCCCGACAGAGGACCGTGCTCAGAGAAAGACTCACCAGTAAGGAGTCCCGACAAGAGGACCGTCTCAGAGAAAGACTCACCAGTAAGAGTCCCGACGACAGAGGGACCGTCTCAGAGAAAGACTCACCAGTAAGGAGTCCCGACAGAGGACCGTCTCAGAGAAAGGACTCACCAGTAAGGAGTTCCCGACAGAGGACCGTCTCAGAGAAAGACTCACCAGTAAGAAGTCCCGACAGAGGGACCGTCTCAGAGAAAGACTCACCAGTAAGGAGTCCGACGACAGAGGACCGTCTCAGAGAAAGACTCACCAGTAAGAAGTCCGACCAAGAGGACCGTCTCAGAGAAAGACTCACCAGTAAGAGTCCCGACAGAGGACCGTCTCAGAGAAAAGACTCACCAGTAAGGAGTCCCGACAGAGGACCGTCTCAGAGAAAGACTCACCAGTAAAAGTCCCGACAGAGGACCGTCTCAGAGAAAAGACTCACCAGTAAGGAGTCCCCGACGGAGGACCGTCTCAGAGAAAGACTCACCAGTAAGGAGTCCCGACAGAGGACCGTCTCAGAGAAAGACTCTCACCAGTAAGGAGTCCCGACAGAGGACCGTCTCAGAGAAGACTCACCAGTAAGGAGTCCCGACAGAGGACCGTCTCAGAGAAAGACTCACCAGTAAGGTCCCGACAAGGGACCGTCCAGAGAAAGACTCACCAGTAAGGAGTTCCGACAGAGACTGAGTCCCACGGAGGACCGTCTCAGAGAAAGACTCACCAGTAAGGAGTCCCGACGGAGGACCGTCTCAAGAAAGACTCACCAGTAAAGGAGTCCGACAGAGGACCGTCTCAGAGAAAGACTCACCAGTAAGAGTCGCGGACACGAGGGACGTCTCAGAGAAAGACTCACCAGTAAGGATTCCCGACGAGGACCGTCTCAGAGAAAGACTCACCAGTAAGGATCCCGCAGAGGGACCGTCTCAGAGAAAGACTCACCAGTAAGGAGTCCCGACAGGGACCGTCTCAGAGAAAGACTCACCAGTAAGGAGTCCCGACAGAGGACCGTCTCAGAGAAAGACTCACCAGTAAAGGAGTCCCGACAGAGGACCGTTCTCAGAGAAAGACTCACCAAGTAAGAGAGTCCCGAACAGAGACCGTCTCAGAGAAAGACTCACCAAGTAAGGAATCCGACAGAGGACCGTCTCAGAGAGAAAGACTCTCACCAGTAAGGAGTCCCGACAGAGGACCGTCTCAGGGAAAGGACTCACCAGTAAGGAGTCCCACAGAGGACTGATCCCATGGAGGACCGTCTCAGAGAAAGGACTCTCACCAGTAAGGAGTCCCGACAGAGGACCGTCTCAGAGAAAGACTCACCATAAGGAGTCCCGACAGAGGACCGTCTCAGAGAAAGACTCACCAGTAAGGAGTCCGACGCCAGGGACCGTCTCAGGTGAAAGAACTCACCAGTAGGAGTCCCGACAGAGGACTGAGGTCCCGACGGAGAGGACCTGTCTCAGAGGAAAGACTCACCAGTAAGGCAAGTCCCGACGGAGTGACCGTCTCAGGGAGAAAAAGACTCACCCAGTTAAGGAGTCCCGACAGAGGGACCGTCTTCAAGAGAAAGACTCACCAGTTAAGGAAGTTCGCACAGAGGACCGTCTCAAGAGAAAGACTCACCAGAAGGAGTCAACCGAGGAGGAACCGTCTCAGAGAAAGACTCACAGTAAGGAGTCCCGACGGAGGACGTTCTCAGAGAAAAGACTCACCAGTAAGATGTCCCGAACGGAGAGGACCGTCTCAGAGAAAGACTCACAGTAAGGAGTCCCGACAGAGGGACCGTCTCAGAGGAAAGACTCACCAGTAGCGAGTCCCGACAGGAGGACCGTTCAGAGAAGACACACAGTAAGAGTCCCGACAGAGGACCGTCTCAGAGAAAGACTCACCAGTAAGGAGTCCCGACAGAGGACCGTCTCAGAGAAAAACTCACCAGTAAGGAGTCCCGACAGAGGACCGTCTCAGGGAAAGACTCACCAGTAAGGAGTCCCGACAGAGGACTGAGTCCCGATGGAGGACCGTCTCAGGGAAAGACTCACCAGTAAGGAGTCCAGACGGAGGACCGTCTCAGGGAAAGACTCACCAGTAAGGAGTCCAGACGGAGGACCGTCTCAGGGAAAGACTCACCAGTAAGGAGTCCCGATGAAGGACTTCCTCTTGGCAATGGTGGCTGTTATTTTGGCTGCTACTCCAAAATCAGCTGGAATAACAAGTGACAAGATGCATTAAGGATATATCACACAAACAAATCAAATCAAATTAGTCACATGCCCCCGAATACAACAGGTGTAGGTAGACCTTACAGTGAAATGCTTCCTTACAAGTCCCTAATCAACAATGCAGTTTACAAAAAAAATACGGTTAAGAATAAGAAATAAAAGTAACTAAAGAGCAGCAGTAAAAATAACAATAGTGAGACTATACACAGGGAAATACACAGACTACATCCAGAAAGACACACACGGCTGAGGGCCATGAGGTAGCCTTTATAGGTGTTCACAGAGGTTGAATATCTCACCTAGTTTCACATGCCCGTTGTCTGTTAGGAGGATATTAGCACCCTGAAGAAAAGAACCCAAACATCGGACCGTTATTAGCACACCAATGTACTAAAAGAGACAAATACTGCCAACCTGCACTGCATAGGAGGGTGTATATATATAGGAGGGTGTATATATATATATATATGGGAGGGTGTATCTATATATATATGAGAGGGTGTATCTATATATATATGGGAGGGTGTATATATATATATATATGGGAGGGTGTATTAGGGTGTCAGCAGAGGGTTGAATATGTCACCTAGTTGTCACAGTTCCGCGGTGGTCCTGTTAGGAGGATGATTACACCCTGAGAGAAAAGAACCCCAAAGCCTCGGACCGGAGGATAGCACACCAATGTTACTAAAAAGGAGACAGAGATACTGCCAAAAGCCTGCATGCAAGGAGGGTGAGAGTAATATAGTAGGGAGGGGGGCTGGGGAGTAGTATATATAGTGATGGAGAGAGGATCATATAATTATATATGAGAGCGGATGTATCTAAATAATATAATGGGGGGGAGGGGGTGGTGGTTATAGTAGGGGGGGGGTAGGGGGGTAGGTGATATATGGAGGGTTAGTTATACTATATATAGGGGGAGCGGGTGTAGTATTTATTATTATATATTGGGTAGGTTTTTTTGTATGTATTTTATATTATGGGGAGGAGAGTGAGGTAGAGGAGATCTGAGGTATATTAGAGGGTTGTATATTGATTAAATATAGGAGGTTTATATATTAGGAGGTGATCTTAGGGTGAGCGGGTGATATATGGGGAGGGGGTGTATGTATATATATATTATGATATAGGAGGATGTATTGTATGGAGTGGATGGTGAGGAGTGTAGTAGTGTATATATATAGGAGGGTGTATATAATGAGTGTATACTTTATATGGAGGGTGTATATATATAGGAGGTGTATATATAATATATTGGGAGGGTGTATATATATATATATAGGAGGGGTATGTATATAGGAGGGGTATATGTATATATTTAGGATGGGTTATATATTCTATATATAGCAGGAGGGTGTATAATATAGGAGGTGTGTATCTATATATAGTATAGAGGTGTATCTAATTGATTATATGTGGAGGTGTTCTAGTCTATATAGGGTGGGTATAAATGAGGGTGTATTATAATTATATAGGAGGCTGCGTAGGTATAGTATGGGAGGGTCGGGTAGTGTTGAGGTTGAGTGGAGTACTATATATGCAGGGGGGGTAATAGGCTCGTTCCATCGGCACGGGCGAGAGACTGAAACAACAATAGCTTTTCAAACACTTTGCTCTATCGCATAAAACCAAACATATCACTGGTGTTATATCATCTTCACGTGGGTTGTGTTATGACGTGACATTGCAATGTGTGGTAGCTAGCAGGGCGAGATGACTATAGTGAGGTGAAGTCAGTATGTGACCAGGCTGGGTCGCTAGTGGATTGACAGGGGTCCTGGTCAGCGATCGTGCCACGGAGAGAGAGAGAGCGGAGACTGAGAGAGAGGAGACGGAAAAAGAGAGAGAGAGGAGAGCGAGAGGAGGAGAGGAGAGAGACTAGAAGAAAGGGAGAGAGAGACGGAGGAGAACGGAGAGAGAGAGGAGGAGAGACGGAGGAGAGAGACGGAGGGTAGACAAAGAAGACGAGAGGAAGACGGATGTAGAGAGACGGAGAGAGAGAGACGGAAGGAGAGAACGGAGAGAGAGACGATGAGAGAGACGGAAGAGAAACGGAGAGAGAGAACGAGAGAGAGGACGTGACGAGAGAGAGAAAGACAGGGAGAGATCAGGGAGAGAAGGAGAGAAGACTGAGGGAGAGACAGACGCAGGATGAGAGGAGAACGGAGGTAGACTGGAGAGATGAGACGCGGAGAGAGAGGACGGAGGGAGAGATCGTGAGATGGAGAGACTTTGAGAGAGAGACGGAGGATGAAGACGAGGAGGACGAAGAGAGACGGCTGAGAACTGGAAGTGGAGAGAGACGAAAGATGGAAGAGAGACGTGAGATGAGAGACGGATGTAGAGAGACGGGTGAGTAGAGAAGAGAGACGTTGAGATGAGAACGGAGAGAGGACGGAGAGAGAGTACGGAGAGAGAGACGGAAGAGAGACGGAGGAGATGAGAGGAGTGAAGGAGATGACGAGGGAGAGACGAGAGATTGACGGAGAGAGAGAGAGACGAGGAGACGGAGAAAGACGGGGAGTGGAAGAGACAGAGTAGAGCGGAGAGACGGATGAGTAGTAGACGTGAGGTCGATACGGAGAGCGATACGTGAGATTGATATGAGAGAAGACGAGGAGAGAAACAGTAGAGAGAGAGAGACAGACAGAAACAGAGAGAGAGAGATGAGACAGAGCAGAAACGAAGAGAGGAGACAGACATACAGACAGAGAGACATACAGACAGACAGACAGACAGAGACAGACATACAGACAGAGAGACAGAGAGACAGACAGACAGACAGACAGACAGGACAGACAGACAGACAGACAGACAGAGACAGGACACAGAGAGACAGAGAGACAAGACGAGAGCGAGGAGAAAGCAAAAGAGCGACAGAGAGAGAAAAAGGGTGAGAGCAGAGATAGAGGGGAGATGACAGAGAGAAGAAGAGAGAAGAGAAAGAGAGATGGGCCAGGCCACAGAGAAGATAAGAGAAGAGGGCAGAGGAACACGGAAACTCTCTCTTCTCTCGTAGAAGTAGAGATATTCTATGGACCTAACCATGACCCACTGTTGATAAACACAGGCAGTCTGATACTAGCATGAACTGGTTAAGCTGAAACACTGCATGACGCCATCAGTCACATGCATCCATGGACACTACACACCCCCAGCAAGCCAGCCAGCCTCTCTTCCTGCGCAACAACAAACACGGCAGGGGTAATATGTACGGTGTACCCTCTGAGCAGTCAGCTTTAGCCTCTTACAGCCCGTCAGCATTTAGCCGCTCCTTGACAGCGCCCTCGAGCATTTAGGCCCTCTGACAGCCACCTCAGCATTTAGCCTCTCTGACAGCCCCGTCAGCATTTAGCCTCTCTGACAGCCCGTCAGCATTTAGCCTCTCTGACAGCCCCGTCAGCTCATTTAGCCTCTCTGACAGCCCCTCAGCATTTAGCCTCTCTGACAGCCCCGTCAGCATTTTAGCCTCCTGACAGCCCCGTAGCATTTAGCCTCTCTACAGCTCACCCTCAGCATTTAGCCTCTCTGACAGCCCCGTCAAATGCATTTAGCCTCTCTGACAGCCCCCGTCAGCATTTAGCCTCTCTGACAGCCCCGTCACATTTAGCCTCTCTGACAGCCCCGTCTAGCATTTAGCTCTCGTCATGACAGCCCCGCAAGCATTTAGCCTCTCTGACAGCCCCGTCACATTTAGCCTCTCTGACAGCCCCGCTCAGCATTTAGCCTCTCTGACAGCCCCGTCAGCATTTAGCCTCTCTGACAGCCCCGTCAGCATTTAGCCTCTCTGACAGCCCCGTCAGCATTTAGCCTTCTGACTAGCCCGTCAGCATTAGACTCTGACAGCCCCGTCAACATTTAGCCTTCTGCAGCCCCGTCAGCATTAGCATGAATCATATAGATGAAGAACCATATATTGTCAGGTAAAAAAAAGAAAGAAATGATAGACTTCATAAATCATTATGAAAAATATTGAAAAATAAATAAAATAGCAAGTACAATTGAAAAAAAAGGTGTGATGACATGATCTTTCAATAATGTGTATACACCCCCCAAAAAAACAAAAAAAACACAATGTTTATTTAGTTGCAAGGGTTCATTCAGTGAGACAGTTGTAAAAGGATGAGAGCGAAGGGTGTGTGTTATGGTACAATAGTATAGTACCACAGTGATGTGTCAATACCCATAAAACCTAGCGGTCAAACAGGGAAATGGTTCAATCGTTTTTTTCACCCATTCATTTTTTCCGTAGGGATTTTAGAAAGACTTCATATGAGGGTTTGTGTTTAGTGGAGGCTTACTCTGGCGTGACGTTTTGACAACCGTGTACATCTCTCTTAGACAAGACTTTATCAATATATTTCTCCTGTAATTTACCGCCAAAAATAAATTTAATTAGCTGCTAATGTGGCTATCATAAAAGAACTACAATACCATGATGTCTGTGAGAGACTGTCCGAATCGGGCAAAGGTTAAGAATCTCTGGATTATACATATCTAATTGCACTTAATACCTTAGCAAAGTGTCAGCTAGAGATGACGTGTAGGAGCATGCCAGGATTTGTAGTTTTGGATGTCTACTTTTATTGCTAATTATAGCATTTTTTAAATATAAGAATAAATGGAGATTAATACACTGCTCAAAAAAAAATATAAAGGCAACACTTAAACAACACAATGTAACTCCAAGTCAATCACACTTTCTGTTGAAATCAAATATGTCCATCTAGATAGCAACACGTATATTATCAATCAATTTCACATGCTGTTTGTGCAAATGAATAGACAAAAAGGTTGGAAATTATAGGCAAATTAGCAAGACACCACTGTCCACTAGAAGCAACACTGATTGACAATACATTTCACATGATGTGTGTCAAATTGGAATAGACAAAAGGTTGAAATATAGGCAATTAGCATTGCCTATTGCCTATAATTTCCACCTTTTGTCTGTCATCTACGCTGAGCAGACACAGCAAACCTTCTTACACAGCTCGGCATGATGTGCCATCCTGGATGAGCTGCACTACCTGACCACTTGTGTTGGTTGTAGACTCCGTCTCATGCACCACTAGAGTGAAAGCACCGCCAGCATTCAAAAGTGCCAAAACATCACCAGAAGC
>NW_019942766.1:266110-275198 GCF_002910315.2 Salvelinus sp. IW2-2015 | reverse complement strand
ATGATAATATATACTGATGCGGAGGGTGTCTATTATATCATTTATAGTATGAGAGAGGATGTATGTATTATAGGAGGGTGTTATGTATATATAAAGGAGGGTGTTATATATTATAGGCGGTGTATCCCCTAATTGTGATAATGGCGAGGGTCCTGTCTGCTACTTATACTATATACCTATAGGAGGCATTGTATGTATACTAGACGAGGGTGTATATGCATAGCCGCTAGTCAGCTCTCGGCGACCCGTGTACCCCCTATACTGCATAGCGAGCCGCGGCTGTACCGCCCTAGACCTCACCATCTCCTAATTCAGATCGCCCCCCGGCACCAGCAGCCGCCCCCTGTCCCCCCCCCACACCAAGCCATCCCGCGCCTCCTCTGCTAGCCCACACCATGCAGAGGGGGCCTGGTACCTCCTACCGCGGCGGGCGTAACTGCTGATCTGTGGAGATCGGGCGCTGTAAGACTATCGACTTAAGTATAAGTAGGAGGATGTATCGTATATAGCGAGGGCGTTGTCCTCTGCCAATAATAGGCTAGTATAGAGCGGAAAAGTCGCGGTAGCTAGTACTCTTATCAATCGCGCAAAGGCGGTGAGCAGGTACCCGGTCTCACGACGCTATAGGAGGGGCACGGTATTTCTATAATACTTATTATAGGAGGGTGTATCTAATACTAATATATGGTGAGGGGGCGGTATTCAGTCTTAGTGTGCGCACTGCTGGGTGGGGGCCCTCCTGGGTAGTATATGATAGCCGGAGCGGGGTGTTATATAGTGAGGGAAGAAACGAACAAAGCGAACCATCGGAGCCTATACATGAGTCATGATGTGGGAGGAGAGAGAGGCTGTGATGCACTGCTGGCCCAGCGAATGTGGCACTGGATCAATCGGATATACATTCAAGAGGCCAGAGCAGGGGGAAGTATGAGGTAGGCGCCCAGTGGCGTACTTCTGCATTGCGGGCTCTGAGGACTGAAAACAACATAGGCTCTTCTTCAAACACTTCCCCTCTTCGCATAAAACCAAACTGATCACGGGTGTTATATCATGCTTCCACTGTCTGTTATGACGTGACATTTGCAATTGTTGTAGCCTAGCAGGCACATACTATGAGTGAGTACCCGCAGGTTCGCGCATTGTGACCAGGCTGGTCTATGATTGACACGGGTGTCCTGTCAGCATCTCCTGCACGGAGAGGAGAGACTGAGCGGGCCGTGGAGAGAGGAGGAGGGAGCTGGCAGGCGAGAGGAGACGATCAGAGAGAGCGAGAGCAAAGCCAGACAGAAAACGACGATCTCGGGCGTCCCGCAGCACGCGCCAGGACCCAAACAAAGGCAAACGACAAGACAAGCCGAGAATGACGAGACGGACTGAGAACGCCGAGCGGATGCAAGGGGACGTATAGACCGAACGACGGACGGACGCAGCCCGCGAGAAACCAAGAAGCCAGACCGGGACGATGGAGCAGAGCAGCCGGAGCGAGAGAGACGGAGGGAGAGAGACTGACCAAGAGAACCGGGACCGAGAGCGGAAGCAGAGCGTGGTAGGGAGAGAGAGACGCCACGCACACAGAGCAGACACGCAATCGAGACGCAGAGAGACGCGAAACGGCGCAGAGCCGCACCACACACACACGAGCGAGAAGCGACGCAGGGCAGAACCGGACACACAGCAGCAGAGCCGGAACAGAGGCGAGCACCCAGACCGCAGAGAGACCGCGAGACCGACGAGGGAGAGGAGATGCAGAGACGGAGGCGAAGTAGTCAGAAGCAAACACAACTCCACAACCTAAGCGCGCCGCCGCACCATCGCGGAGCCAACCACAAGTTGGAAGGAAAACACACCTCAGCATGGCCAGAAAAACCGGGGGAGGGTGTGAGGAGACACCCGCGAGAGCGAGACGGCAGGGGAGAGACGGAGGGCACAGACGTCGGGGAGGCGGAGCACGGAGAACCGAGGCACGGAGAAGATGAGAGAGCGCGCCCAGGGAGTCGAGCGGAGGAGGCAGAGATCGGGGCGCAAGCAGGAGAGAAGACGACCGAGAGCAGCAGCAGCGCGACCAGGAGACGAGACAGGCACGAACGACCCCCGGATGAGAAAAAGAGAGACCCGACGAGAGAGACGGAGAGAGGACCGAGAGAGAGCACGCGAGACCGAGACGGATGGGAAGAGACTGAGAGAGAGAGACGGAGAGAGAGCGCGATGAGAGAGACAGCAAGCAGAGGAGAGACGATTGAGCGCGGAAGAAGAGGCGAGAGTCGAAACAGAGAAGACGACGGGCAGACCAGCAGGATGCGCACGACCCCCGAAGACAGATAGACGAACCCCCGGGAGACCGAACGGGGCGGCAGGGGAGAGACGCCGACGAGAGCGAGAGCCGGGAGAGCGGATACCGGAGGAGCCGATACGACAGACCAGGCCCGGAAGAGCACGTAGAGAAGAAGAAGAGAAACAAGACGGTCAAGAGAGAGCAACCGACAGCGGAAAGCCCGGACAGGCTGCAACAACAGCAGCGAGCGCGACCGCCCATCGGCCGAGGAGGTGACCGCGAGCGCCCACAGGAGAACAAAACACACCCAGAAGAAGAGGACGACCACTACAACAGGAAGACCAGATACGGGAGAAAAACGCAGTGAAACGCAGGACGCCACCCCACAAGAGACAACATAAAGGCGCCCCACAGAGGACGACACGAGACCAGACAGACACGACAACACTACACGCTATCGGAGCCGGCTCAGAGGTCGACAAAACCAGTACAGGACAGACAGATCAGACAGAAACAGGACACAGAAGAGACGAGAAGACACGAGGAGCGCGCAGGAGAAGCAAGGAACGCACGACGAATGAGAAGCAAAAGGCAGCGCAGTGGGAGAACGCAAGAGATAGACGGGAGCCCGATGAGCAGCACAAGACACCTGGCCAGCGAGAAGGCACGCCGCCACAAGCACGAGAGCAAGAGCACCAGAGCAGCGCGCCTATCTCTCTGTTTCATAGGAACTGAGAAGTGGTCTGTGGTCACCACCTGCAGAACCACTCCTTTATTGGGGGTGTCTTGCTAATTGCTTATAATTTCCACCTGTTGTCTATTCCATTTGCACAACAGCATGTGAAATTTATTGTCAATCAGTGTTGCTTCCTAAGTGAACAGTTTGATTTCACAGAAGTGTGATTGACTTGGAGTTACATTGTGTTGTTTAAGTGTTCCCTTTATTTTTTTGAGCAGTGTATATTGATATAAAGTCACCTTGACTGAGATTTCCACGGTTATCAAAATGTCACGCCAGAGTAAGCCTACACTAAACACAAACCCTCATATGAAGTCTTTCTAAAATCCCCTACGGAAAAAATGAATGGTGGAAAAAACCAAATTGGAACCATTTCCCTTATTATTTTAAGTGTTTTTAAAATCCCTTATGGGAAAAAATGAATGGTGGAAAAACGATTGGAATCATTTCACTGTTTGAGTGCTAGGTTTTATGGGTATTATGACACCTCCACATAGGGGCTCTATACCTTGATGTCACGGTGCATTTTTTCCCTGGAGTGTAGATATCCCAAACCCTGTGAACACAAAGAAAGAGCTATGTTAGAGACTTGGTTGAAAATGGCAAACTTGGGAGTCAAACCAGAAGTTTAAATTTCCTTAAGGGCCGGTTTCATGGACCCAGATTAAACCTAGATCTGACCTGAACTGTGTTTAAATACTCATACTAACCGCACAATTTGTGATGTAAATTGAGTATGTAGTATGCTTATTGGTCATAGTATGGATATAGTTAGTATGCCAAAAAGTTCCCGGATGTCGTACTACATTCGCCAAAATATGAAGTATACAAGCAGTGGACACTATTTACGTGGTTTTAGGGCCCATAATGCAATTCTTCAGAAAATGGGCGTGGCTTCACAACATTTTCAGATTTTATGAAAATATGTAGCCAAAGTCCGACGAGAGCGGAAACAAATTCATTGCTGACAAATGTTAAGAAAATATTGAGCAATGTAATGAAGTAAACGACTTTTCAAATAAGTTAGGCTACACACGTTGTTTGCTGACAATTTGTTAGCTACGCTAGCCTTACAAACCGCATAGCATATCATTAGAGCAGTTGCTTGTATGCACCCGGTACGTTAGCTAGCTAGCTAACTAGCGTTAGTTGGCTAGTAATACATTGACCGTGCCAGTATATTAACTATATGCTATTTAACTACCCAACGTGTATTAACTTGATCATTCATGTCATTCTTAGTTAGCTAAGTGGTATAGTCGTTGTGCGTTCTCAATAGACATTGTTGATGAAGCCGTAAGATGTCTAGCTAGTCATTTGTTAGCTACGCTAACAAGCTAGCAAGAAGTTGCATAGCAACAGCATCAACTTCCGGGTTAGACAGGCGAAGTGCTAGTACGCTCAACTGAAAGGATACTTTCCATTTAAAGTATACTAAAATTAACTAATAGTATATAGTATATACTCATTAAGTATGTAGTATACAGTATGTTAGTATGGGTATTCCAACACAGCTATGGACTTTAAAGGACACTTCCATTTGATTCATTAGTCCATTGTTGATTTAATCCCAAAATGTTTTGCATGTCAGCAATCATGTTTTCAAGATATATAACTTTGAAAATACAGAAATGTATCATATGATGCAAAATGCATCATACCAGCTGTATTTTATTGTATTTTGAAAGTTATATATAATCTTGAAAACATGATTGCTGACATGCAAAACATTTTGGGATTATATCAACAATGGACTAATGAAACCAAATAGCAAAAGATTGTTTTTAGGGGTGGAGTTTTCCTTTAAAAAGCACTTTACACGGATACCATTTGAGCCTCGTTTGTAGGTCCTGGGGTTGTACGTATCAATCGTCTCTGAGTAGGAGTGCTGATCTAGGATCAGGGCCTCCCTATGCATGTAACCTCATTCACTGTGACGTGAAAAGGCAAAACTCTGATCTTAAAATCAGTACTCCTGCTCTGAGACTGGCCCCAGGAGTAGGCAAAATCTGTGTCAAGGAAAACTGTCCCGAAGTGTAATCACCTGTATGGTCTCTCTGCAGACGTAGGCTATCTGCAGCTCGGATAGGGGACCCGTCACTGAGAAATTAAAAACAGACAAACATGATGGTTATGCTGCTCTAAAAGGTCATTTGTATAGTTTTTTATAATTGTCAGATAGGATTCTGTCTGTAAACTGTAATCTATGCAAACAGTGTGATCATACCATAGGGGGAGAGATGAAACATTTAAGAAAGAAATAAACCATCATTTATAAGTAATAAATCAGACAATAATTTGACAATATAACTGTGATGATATGCGAGAGAGAGAAGAGACGAAGAGAGAGAGGAGACAGAGAGAGGAGACAGAGAGAGAGGAGACAGAGAGAGAGGAGACAGAGAGAGAGAGAGAGAAGACAAGAAGCAGAGGAGACAGAGAGAGAGAGACATGAGAAGAGAGAGCAGAGATGAACGAAGACACGAAGAGAGAGGACCGGAACAGAGAGAGATGAAGAACGTCAGAAGAACACTGCGTGCACACAAAGCAGCAACCCAGAGAGAGAGAGAAGAGAACGAGAGAAGGCACAAGAGAGAGAGAGAGAGAGAAGAGAGAGTGAGAAGAAGAAGAGGAGACAGCAGAAGAGAGAGAGACAGAGAGATGAGAAACAGAGAGAGAGGAGACAAATAACACACCATGATATATGTCTGTAGAGATCCTCCCCCACAAGTATCCCATACGATCACAGCTTTGTCACGGCTGATACAGGGAGGGAGAGGAGGCAGTTAGGAGCACACGAAGGCAAGTTAGGAGCACACGAGGCAGTTAGGAGCACACGAGGCAGTTAGGAGACACGAGGCAGTTAGGAGCAAAACGAGGCAGTTAGGAGCACACGAGGCAGTTAGGAGCACAGGAGGCAGTTAGGAGCACAGGAGGCAGTTAGGAGGCAGTTAGGAGCAGTAAAACAGAGGGTGTATTCATTAGTGCAAAACGTGTTGCAATGAAAACTAGCGTGTCTTATTTGACAAGTTCAGGTAGGTCCTTCCCCGTTTCAGCCTGTTTGCCTCTGTTTGGTTCCTAGCGAATAACCCCAGGGATTACAATATACACAGCTAAATCGTTGGCAGAACATGAATGGCCTAACGTAGACACAAATGACCAAGAACAATATTAGGGCCGTATAATAAATATATATTATTTTCTTCTCCTAAATTTTGTTTTCTCCGTTTAGTTTTTCCAGGTTTTCGCTCTCAAAAATCACAGTTTTTGAAAAACAACTATGATTGTGGACTTGGAACAACAATGTTCCAAGTCAACAACAATGCTTAAAATCACATCAGGATACTACCCTTGAGGTCTGGGAAAAATCGTTTGTATTTATTTTTGGGTGTATTCAACTGCACACCAGCCAGAGACCGTTGTTTGGTTAGCAATGTTTCTGTAGTGCTCATGTGATTGCAGAGTTTGCAAAACAAAATGGCCACCGGATTTGAAGCAAAAAAAATTATGATATCATTCTGCCAGGTGGGCAAAGGCAATTTTTTTTTATTATTTTTTTTTTTTATTTTATAAATTTTATCCCCTTTTCTCCCCAATTTTCGTGGTATCCAATCGCTAGTAATTACTATCTTGTCTCATCGCTACAACTCCCGTACGGGCTCAGGAGAGACGAAGGTCGAAAGCCATGCGTCCTCCGAAGCACAACCCAACCAAGCCGTACTGCTTCTTAACACAGCGCGCCTCCAACCCGGAAGCCAGCCGCACCAATGTGTCGGAGGAAACACCGTGCACCCGCCCCCCTCGGTTAGCGCGCACTGCGCCCGGCCCGCCACAGGAGTCGCTGGAGCGCGATGAGACAAGGATATCCCTACCGGCCAAACCCTCCCTAACCCGGACGACGCTAGGCCAATTGTGCGTCGCCCCACGGACCTCCCGGTCGCGGCCGGCTGCGACAGAGCCTGGGCGCGAACCCAGAGACTCTGGTGGCGCAGCTAGCACTGCGATGCAGTGCTCTAGACCACTGCGCCACCCGGGAGGCCGGAAAAGGCTATTTTGTAGTTAACATTTCATTGAGAAGGTTCAGGGAAACTTTTTCCATAAGACTGTTTCCATTACATTAGCATCATCGCTAACAGCTACACAAAGCAGTAGACAAACACACAGACAGACAGACATTCCTGTGACGTTGCCTCTTCAGAAAGTTGAAGGAAAAGACGAATCCCTGATGGATTTGGTTCATGTCTTATAATAATCTTGGACATATTTATACATTGTTGAATTCCATTTTAAATGTCTGGATTTCTTAATTCCGTCCGCGTTCTCAGCAAAGTGAATTTTATAGGACCCTACATCAGATTTTCTCTGATGATGCCAACTATGAGAAATAGATAACTGGCAGGTAGATAACTGGCAGGGCAACATTGCTGCTAGAGCGATTCAATCCGCAAGTCATCCCAAAGATTATTGTCAGATGTGATGTAGGACGGAGAAGTACAGATGTTGATTAAGGCAACCCCCCACACCTCTCTGATTCAGAGGGGTTGGGTTAAATGCAAGAGACACATTTCAGTTGAAGGCATTCAGTTGTACAACTGACTAGGTTTCCCTCCTTTCCCTGTACAGTAAACATGTCAGATCTGACTGTACTGAAGACTACATTATTAAAGAGTAGCACAGTAAACCTTTTCTTATAGCTTACCTTTACATTCTAAAAATACCTCTGGTCTGGAAATATCAAGTATCACTTCCTCACGTTTCATCAGCTACCGACTATCACTTCCTCAAGTCACTCAGCCACAGACTATCACTTCCTCAAGTCACTCAGCCACAGACTGCTGCAATGGTATATATAGTGTTGGCTTGCTCCTTACCAGAGGTAGCTCTGGGCCCTAGGGGTCAAACGTAGTGCACTACACAGGGAATAGAGTGCCGTTTGTAACATATCCCTGGTATTGAGTGTGGTCTAGGCTCTTACCAGAGGTAGCTCTGGGCCCCTGGTATAGAGTGTGGTCTTTGCTCTTACCAGAGGTATCTCTGGGCCCCTGGTATTGAGGGTGGTCTTACCAGAGGTAGCTCTGGACCCCTGGTATTGAGGGTGGTCTTGGCTCTTACCAGAGGTAGCTCTGGGCCCCTGGTATTGAGTGTGGTCTTGGCTCTTTACTCAGAGTAGCTCTGGGCCCCTGGTATTGAGTGTGGTCTAGTCTCTACCAGAGGTGCTCTGGGCCCCTGGTATTGAGTGTGGTCTTGTCTCTTACAGAGGTAGCTCTGGCCCCTGGTATTGAGTGTGGTCTTAGGTCTCTTACCAGAGGTAGCTCTGGGCCCCTGGTATTTGAGGTGTCGCTCTTACCAGAGGTATCTCTGGGCCCCTGGTATTGAGAGGTGGTCTGCTCTTACCAGAGGTAGCTCTGGCCCTGGTATTGAGTGTGGTCTTGTCTTCTACCAGAGGTAGCTCTGGGCCCCTGGTATTGAGTGTGGTCTGGCTCTTACCAGAGGTAGCTCTGGGCCCCTGGTATTGAGTGTGGTCTAGGCTCTTACCAGAGGTAGCTCTGGGCCCCTGGTATTGAGTGGTGGTCTAGCTCTTACCAGAGGTAGCTCTGGGCCCTGGTATTCAGTGTGGTCTAGGCTCTTACCAGAGGTAGTCTGGCCCCTGGTATTCAGTGTGGTCTGGCTTTACCAGAGGTAACTCTGGGCACCTGGTATTCAGTGTGGTCTAGGCTCTTACCAGAGGTAGCTCTGGACCCCTGGTATTCAGTGTGGTCTTGGCTCTTACCAGAGGTAGCTCCCGAAGTAGGCCACTATGTTG
This sequence comes from Salvelinus sp. IW2-2015, assembly GCF_002910315.2. NCBI lineage: Eukaryota > Metazoa > Chordata > Actinopteri > Salmoniformes > Salmonidae > Salvelinus > Salvelinus sp. IW2-2015. The sequence continues at coordinate 266,384 of NW_019942766.1, read as the reverse complement.
TGGTGCATGCATTCCTTCACCATGAAGATCTCCTGCTGGATGATGGAAAGTCATCCCCTGGAAGCAGAGAGACAAACACAGCCAAAATCAGATGTAGAAAAACACACAGCGACAGGAGACACAGAGAGAGAGAGACAGAGAAAGAGACAGAGAGAACGAGAACAGAGACAGAAGAGAGTGTCATCCCCTGGAAGCAGAGAATGAGAGAACTCAGAAAAACACACCCGTGCCGTGCACACACAGACAACACATCACCACGAGAGAGAGAGAGAGA
>NW_019942766.1:259831-263480 GCF_002910315.2 Salvelinus sp. IW2-2015 | reverse complement strand
TAAATACTCCACGCCACACTACAATACTACCACAACCACTCCTAATACATACCACGCCACCACTCTACTACTAATACCACCGCCACCACTACTACTATACTACCACCGCACCACTACATACTCCACCACCACTACTATAATACTAATACCACCGCCACCACCACTACTATAATACCACCGCCACCACTACTCATAGTCTACCGCCACCACTATACTAGTACTACCGCCACCACTACACTAGTACTACCCCACCCAAACAATACTACTAAATACCACCGCCACCACCACCTCATACTAATACCACCGCCACCAACTACTTATCAATACCACCGCCACCACTATACTAATACCACCGCCACCCTACTACTGAATACCACCCCACCACTTACTCTATACCATGCGCCCACGCACCACTACTACTAATCCACCCCACCACTACTACTATACACCGCCACCACTACTACTAAGACCCCCGCCACCACACTACTAATACACCCCACCACTATACTAATACCACCGTCAACCACTACTACTCAATACCACCGCCACCACTATTATTTACTACCGCCACCACTATCTTAAACTACCGCCACCACTTACTCTATTACTACCGCCACCACTTACTACTAAATACCACCGCCACCATCACTACTAGTCGACCCCACCACTATACTAATACTACCGCCCACTATACTCAATACTACCACCACTATACTAATACACCCACCACTATTACTAACCTACCGCACCACTACTACTAATACCCACACTACTACAAATAATACCACCCGCCACCAATACACACACAATAGCTACCGCCAATGCCATACTACTCCCCACTAATACTACATATATCCCCATACAATACAATACCACCACTACTACTTACCACCACCACCACACCACCACTAATACCCACACCAACTACCACTACCAAATACGACCACCGCGACCACCACCACTACCGCCCCCACCAAAAACCACAAACATACCAATACTACCCACCCCACCCCCAGGAATCCGACCCGACACCTAAGATTCAATATTTTTGGAACAGATGAGACGGTGTTCTCGGAAGTACGGCAACTAATCCAAAACTTGCATCTTTCATAGCGAGCTAGCGAGGGACGAAGTGCACAGTATAGGCAGGTCGGCCACCAGGCAGAGTCAGAACCATGGACTCGGCCTATCTAAAAATCGTCAATCATTAGCAGTATCTCACAATGGAACGCTGTATCTTGCAATTTCTTGGCTTGCAATGTCTCGCAACTTCAGTAAAGCAGGGCCTATCATATTCTACACGCAACAGACCGAAGACTTAACACACACTGGCCTCATTAGCGAAGAGCGAGGGAGAGAGAGGAGGGGGCAGAAAGAATGTCTTGATAATCCTTATCTTACATGCCTTGCAAATTCACCAGAGTTGCATAAAGTTTGCCTCTTCCTTTCTGGCTTTATTTAAAATTACACAACTTCCCCCAGGCCCTTATAGCCTAGTTCGGCTATAACACGGAAAATTATATATTTTGTGAGAACTGCACTGGTTATGGATTTCTTTATATTTCTTTACTTTAAAAAGGATCCCAACTTTGTTTAAACGTTTAAATGCTCAAATCCCTAGTCCGGACCTGACCGAATCTGAACCAATCATAGATGTCTATGTTTCATAAGTGTTGCGAACACTGTACAGTAAAGTAAATGTTGAGTATAGTACACTACAGTAAAACAGCATTTGTGGATGTAAATGTTGCTTTCCTCTGCTCTGATTTCAAAAGGAAAACATCCACTAGCTAGCGAGCGATTTAGCTAAACAATTAGAAGGTGCACAATCCATGGCTACACAACTAGCTCGTTAGCCACTCTAAGCTAGCTTGAAGTAGTAGAAGGTAATAAAAAAAAAAGTTGAGAAAAAAAAGTAACTACAAGAAACGTGGTTAAGTGTCTGAATCAATTTGGTTATCCTGTCTTGTAGAAGTTCTATTTTGCTATCTCACAAAATAAATGTGATCTCTTTGACAAGATGTCTAGTCAGTGAACCGGGCCATCGTCATGGTAACCAGATACTCTTTCTTCCTACAGGCCTTAAACTCCCGTAAAACCCCTTAAGTATGCCCTCACTTAAAGAAATATTTGAGGGGCTCTATACCGTATTTTACTATATACACACCGGTATTGATGCACGGATCGATTTTGGGTTTTTACTTTACCTTCTATAAGGGTATTTGAATGTTTTAGTTTGTTAATTGTGATACGCCGTGTGTAACGTCCATTTTTAAAGTTTACTCTGCTACTTGCACATTCATCTTTTGCACATTCTTCCATTCCACTGTTTAATTGCTATATTGTCGAACTGCTTTGCTTTATCTTGGCCAGGTCGCAGTTGCAAATGAGAACTTGTTCTCAACTAGCCTACCTGGTTAAATAAAGATGAAATACAAATAAAAATAAATAAAAACTTGAGCCATCCCTCTCCGCTCTCTCTCCCCCCAGACCTAGTCCCGCCCCCTGTCACTCAAGGAGCGCATTAGTTGTTGCTTGACGACGAGACACTTGCGTTCAGTCTGCTGGTCAATGCAGCACATGAAACACTGTTGATGACAACAATGTTATTTTCACGTTGCTTCTTAATATAAATCCACTAGCATTCTATAATTACACTATTAGTTTGTGTTTCTTACATCAGCAAACAGCTAGTTTGTCTTTTCTTAGCAAGTTAAGCTAAATTGTGTTAGCCACTAATGCTAATCAGCTAACTAGCGAGTCAGAGCAAACGTAGCTCGCTAATACAGCCTGATACCAGTGATGGTGGAGGCCTAAATCAGCATGTTGTTTGTGCAACAGTATCTTCTAAAGCAAAGAGGAATAGGCGAAGCATGAATATGTTGGCTATATGAATAAAGAATTAATGTAGCCAAAGATTATAGGGGACATCACTTTGGTTCCTACCCGTCACAATAACTCCTCCATTACATCTTCATTCGTTGCCATGTCAAACACCACTGTATTCAAAGTGCCCACTATTATTTATATTCTAAATATAGAATTATAATAAACATTCTCTTTCCATGATTCCAAAAGTTCACCCAAGTGTTTTGATCTAAATCGCAATTGCAACATTTGATTAAAAATAAGGCCTAGTATTTTTACCCATATCGTGTCAGTGTGGAAATAATCTCAAATGAGTGCAGGAAATGCAGGAAATGACTTTAGGTTGAAGTTGAATTGATCAGAATAAACCAATCAGAATGGAGAAAGACGCATTGAAGTAATTTGGAATATATGTGTTGCCACCCTAGGGTCACGCACTACTCATWAAGCAAATGTACAACTTTTATTAATCAAAAACATAAAATACGGTCCAAAATTTGAAAAATACCATATGATATTTTGGCCATATCACCCAGCCCTAGCTGGTAAATCCCTCAATAGGTAAATCCCTCAATAGGTAAATCACTATTCACAACACACAGCTAAAGAACTGGGCCCGTATTCACAACACACAGCTAAAGAGGTGGGCCCGTATTCACAACACACAGCTAAAGAGCTGGGCCCGTATTCACAACACACAGCTAAAGAGCTGGGCCCGTATTCACAACACACAGGTAAAGAGCTGGGCCCGTATTCACAACACACAGCTAAAGAGGTGGGC
>NW_019942766.1:257214-259399 GCF_002910315.2 Salvelinus sp. IW2-2015 | reverse complement strand
TGGGCCCGTATTCACAACACACAGCTAAAGAGGTGGGCTCGTCTTGGCTGTGTAGATAAATGTTTGCATTTTTAAAGCTAAGTCCCAGAAATTATTTATAGTTTTTAACCTACCTTTATCCCCCAATTTCATGATATCCAAWTACAAAATCTTGTCTCATCGCTGCAACWGGCTCGGTTAGAGGCGAAGGCTGACCGGTCAAACCGCGCTTCTTAACACRCGCCCACTGAACCCGGAAGCCAGCCACACCAATGTGTCAGAGAGAAACACCGTTCAAGCCTGCAGGCGGCCGGCCCACCACAAGGAGCCTGGGATCGAACCCGGGTCTGTAGTGCCTTAGARCGCTGCACCACTCGGGAGGTCCAAGTCCCTGCAATTCCTGCAATTCTCTGCATTATGCCATGGCTAATGCTGTGTTATTTTGATCAGACATAACACAAATCTATCATGCTAAATTAAATACTCCCTTACTGGGGGAGGGGAAAGAGAGAGAGAGAGAGCGAGAGAGAAGCGGCAGCCCAGTCTACGGAGGTGAGGACAGGACATCCTCCTCTGGACTTTAAGACAGACATGCAGACAGGGATTTGTCTGTAGCAAGAGGCTGTGACCCAAAACGGCATCCTAATCCTTACCTTGGACCAGAGCCCTGGTCAAAAAGTAGTGTAGTGCCCTATAAAAGTAGTGCCCTATAAGTAGTGCCCTATAAAGGGAATAGGGTGCCTCTTGGGCCAGACCTGAGGACTGTCTGTAGCAACAGACATGTCTACACAGAGCCAAATCGACCAACCACTGATACTTCTCATATAGCCCACAGACCAGAGCACATGACCACAGACCAGAGCACATGACCACAGACCAGAGCACATGACCACAGACCAGAGCACATGACCACAGACCAGAGCACATGACCACAGAGGAACCAGAGCCAGACAACAGACCAGGAGCCCTGTACAAGACCAAGCCGTGACCATAGACAGAGCACATGACACACAAGACCAGAGCACATGACCTACAGCCAGAAGCACATGACCACACCAAAAGGAGGCATGGCACTGGGCTGGCGACATAACCAATCCACGCAATATTAGTGGTTGCTTAGGCAGCAATAATACATAACATTTAATTAAAGTATTCGTTCCACAGACTGTGTGAGAAATGTAGCTGTGTGTGGCGTGCACCATCAGAATTAGCTTAGCTAGGGAAACAACACGTTTTAAAATAGCTCTCTCTCCTCCTCTCTCCTCTGAGAATCACCTGGTTGGCGAAGCTCATTTAACTCCAGCTTTAAATTCTTTCAGCGGTACTGTCATCTCTAGTCTCTCTGCTGCTACTGAAGACGGACAGTATCCTTCTCCTGTATTCTCTATCTCTGCTGCTAGAAAGCGAGACGACCAGTTCTTTCCTCCTGTACTTTTCTCTAGTCTCTGGCTGCTACTAGACATGACCAGTTCTCTTTCTCTCTTCCTCCTGTACTTCTCTAGTCTTCTGCTGCTACTAGAACAGACAGTCTCTTCTTTGCCTCCTGTACTTCCGCTAGTCTCTCTGCTGCTACTAGACAGACCACGTCTCTTCCTCCTGTACTTCCCTAGTCTCGTCGTGCTGTACTAGACAGAACCAGTTCTTCCTCCTGGTACTTCCTAGTCTCTCTGCTGCTACTAGGCAGACCAAGATCTCTTTCCTCCTGTCTTCTCTATCTCTCTAGCTACTAACTAGGCAGACCAGTCTCCCTTCTCCTGTTACTACCCTAGTCTCTTCTGCTGTTCTAGGCAGAACCAGTCTCTTCTTCCTGTACTTTCCCTAGTCTCTCTGCTACTACTAGGGAACAGTCTTTCCTCCTGTGAACTTTAGTCTCTAGTCTCCTCTGCTATCCTAGGAGACAGTCCATTCCTCCTGTATTCCTAGTCTCTCTGCTGCACTAGGCAGAAGTCTCTCTCCTGGGTACTTCTCTAGTCTCTCTGCTATCCCTGGCAGGTAGTCTCCTTCCCCCCCTCCTGTCTCCCTAGTCTCTTCTGTGCTACTAGAGAGACCAGTCTTCTTTCCACCGGACTTCTCTTAGTCTCTCTGCTACTAGACAGACAGTCTCTTTCCTCCGGTACTTTCTAGTCTCTCTGCCTTGCTACTAGACAGCCCAGTTCTTTCCCCCCTGGTACTTCTCTAGTCTCTCTGCTGCTGACTGACGACCAAG
>NW_019942766.1:250648-251886 GCF_002910315.2 Salvelinus sp. IW2-2015 | reverse complement strand
CATGACCACAGACCAGAGCACATGACCACAGACCAGAGCACATGACCACAGACCAGAGCACATGACCACAGACCAGAGCACATGACCACAGCAAAAAGGAGGCAGGTGGCACTGGCCTGGCGACATAACCAACCACAAGCAATATTAGTGTTGCTTAGCAGCAATAATACAAACCATTTAAATTAAAGTATCGTTCACAGAGCTGTGTGAGAAATGTAAAGCTGTGTGTGGCGTGCACCATCAGAATTAGCTAGCTAGGGAAACAAACACGTTTTAAAATAGCTCTCTCTCTCTCTCTCTGAGAATCACCTGGCTTGGCGAAGCTCAATTTAACTCCAGCTTTAAATTCTTTCAGCGGTACTGTACATCTCTAGTCTCTCTGCTGCTACTAGACGGACCAGTATCTTCCTCCTGTACTTCTCTAGTCTCTGCTGCTAGAGAGAGACAGACCAGTCTCTTTCCTCCTGTACTTCTCTAGTCTCTGCTGCTACTAGACAGACCAGTCTCTTTCCTCCTGTACTTCTCTAGTCTCTGCTGCTACTAGACAGACCAGTCTCTTTCCTCCTGTACTTCCCTAGTCTCTCTGCTGCTACTAGGCAGACCAGTCTCTTCCTCCTGTACTTCTCTAGTCTCTCTGCTGTCGTGCTGTACTAGACAGAACCAGTTCTCTCCTCCTGTTCCGTACTTCCTAGTCTCTCTGCTCTACTAGGCAGACCAAGATCTCTTTCCTCCTGTACTTCTCTATCTCTCTGCTACTACTAGGCAGACCAGTCTCTTCTCCTGTTACTCCCTAGTCTCTCTGCTGTTCTAGGCAGAACCAGTCTCTTCTCCTGTACTTTCCCTAGTCTCTCTGCTACTACTAGGCGAACAGTCTCTTCCTCCTGTACTTTAGTCTCTAGGTCTCCTCTGCTATCCTAGGAGACAGTCCATTCCTTCCTGTATCTCCTAGTCTCTCTGCTGCTACTAGGACCAGAAGTCTCGTCTCCGGTACTTCTCTAGTCTCTCTGCTACCCTGAGACAGAGTCTCTTCCCCTCCCTCCTGTCTCCCTAGTCTCTTCTGCTGCTACTAGAGCAGACCAGTCTTCTTTCCCCGGTACTTCTCTTAGTCTCTCTGCTACTAGACAGACCAGTCTCTTTCCTCCGGTACTTCTCTAGTCTCTCTGCTGCTACTAGACAGACCCAGTCTCTTTCCCCGCCTGGTACTTCTCTAGTCTCTCTGCTGCTGACTGACGACCAAG
>NW_019942766.1:239163-249645 GCF_002910315.2 Salvelinus sp. IW2-2015 | reverse complement strand
TTCTATAGCCTGGCCCCAGATCTGTTGTCTCTTTCTATAGCCTGGTCCCAGATCTGCTGTCTCTTTCTATAGCCTGGTCCCAGATCTGTTGTCTCTTTCTATAGCCTGGTCCCAGATCTGTTTGTGCTCTTGCCTACTCCATTGCTGTCCCTATCAAGCCAAAATGTAACATGATAACAGAGTGTCAAGGAGTTGGAACAYTGGCACAAACAGACTGGCACTGAGGCTAGAAAACAGTCACTTCTCGACACATAAGGGAACTGCTAGAATTAGTCTACTACCGTAGCAGTTAAAGAAAGCACTATGGAGGACGCACCAAATGTGGCAGTGAAAGTCAGATGTCAATACGACAGCCTTCCTGATTGCCCAGAACAGAAAGGGGCCTAGCTAACAGACATGGTATAAGCCCATTCCTTCCTTGACAACCACTGACTGACTGTAAATGTATTGTTCCTACAGTGCAGAGATGAGCTGTTGACCTATCTGCCATCTTAGATATGCAGCAAATAAGAGCCCAGGGACAGATTTATTTAATTTATTTGTTTAAATGTGGGAAAATTTTCAGTATGCATTATTGAGTTGTGCAGAAAAGTATAACAAGGACTGAGTCCCAAATGCTACTCCTATGGACCCTGGTCAAAAGTAGTGCACTATATAGGGAATAGGGTGTCATTTGGGACATGAACCCTGGTCAAACGTAGTGCACTATATAGGGAATAGGGTGTCATTTGAGATACAGCCACAGACGTGGTGAGAATTGTTTACATTAAATAATTATAATTTGGCAAGTCAATTAAGAACAAATTATTATTTACAATAACGGTCTATCAAGAGGCAAAAGGACTCCTGCGCGGACGGGGGCTGGGATTAAAAATACACCAAGACAAGAGAGACAACACTCCATAAAGAGAGACCTAAGACAACACTCCATAAAGAGAGACCTAAGACAACACTCCATAAAGAGAGACCTAAGACAACACTACATAAAGAGAGACCTAAGACAACACTACATAAAGAGAGACCTAAGACAACACTCCATAAAGAGAGACCTAAGACACCACTACATAAAGAGAGACCTAAGACAACACTCCATAAAGAGAGACCTAAGACAACACTCCATAAAGAGAGACCTATGACAACACAATACTACATAAAGAGAGACCTAAGACAACACAACATGGCAGCAACACAACATGGTATAAACATAGTTAGGCACAGACAAAAGCACGAAGGGCAAAAAAAAAGATAGAGACAACAATACATCACGCGAAGCAAGTGTCAGTAAGAGTGTTCATAAATGAGTCTTTCAACGTAGACGGTGTAGTTTGAGMGTTTTTTTTGCAGCTCGTTCCGGTCGCTAGCTGCAGCGAACTGAAAAGACGAGAATAAAAAGAGCGATCCACAAAGTTCTCATGTTGCTGGGCCCCTCAAAGCCAGGCCACTTCCCTCAGAATGAACACTTCCCTCAGAATGAACACTTCCCTCAGAATGAACACTTCCCTCAGAATGAACACTTCCCTCAGAGATGAAGACACCCGGTGAATAGAGTGCCATTTGGGACAAAACTTTAACCTCTTGAAGCTAGGGGGCAGAATTTTTATGTTTGGAAAAATAACGTTCCCATTGTAAGCTGCCTATTTCTCAGGTCCAGATGCTAGAATATGCATATAATTGACAGAGTAGGATAGAAAACAAAACTGTCAAAATATTGTCTGTGAGTATAACAGAAATGATTTTGCAGGCGAAAACCTGAGGAAATCCAACCTGGAAGTGACTTCTATTTTGAAAAGAAATCACTGTTCCATTGCTTGCCTTTTGTCCATTTAAAGGGATATTAACCAGATTCCTTTTCCTGTGGCTTCCTCAGGGCGTGAACAGTCTTTAGACATAGTTTCAAGCTTTTATTTTGAAAAATGAGCGAGATTTTTCAAAACGCGTCAGTGGATAGGTGGATGTCCCTCCATTAGTTGTTGCGCCAGACACTCGTTGCTCGACATTTTCTTTCTCTCRAGTATTGAATAGTTTACAGRCCGGTTGAAATATTATCGATTATTGATGTTAAAAACAACCTGAGGATTGATTATTAAAAACGTTTGACATGTTTTTACGACCCTTTACGGATACTATATGGCATTTGTCAAGCCTTTGATGACTTGGCTGCGGAATACTGAACATAACGTGCCAAACAAATGGAGGTATTTTGATATAAAAAAAATCTTTATTGAACAAAAAGGAACATTTATTGTGTAACTGGGAGTCTTATGAGTGCAAACATCTGAAGATCAAAGGTAAGCGATTAATTTTATTGCTTTTCTGGCTTTCGTGATTCTACATGGCTGCTAGGTGTTCTTACTGTTTTGTCTAGTGATCGATAAACTCACAAACGCTTGGATTGCTTTCGCTGTAAAGCCTATTTTCAAAATCTGACACGATAGGTGGATAAACAACAAGCTAAGCTGTGTTTTGGTATATTTCACTTGTGATTTCATGAAAATAAATATTTTTAGTATTTTTTTATTTTTATTTGGCGCTCTGCAATTCAGCGGTTGTTTACGAAAATGATCCCGCTAAAGGGATCCGTGCGTCAAGAAGTAATGTAGAGAGGAGTTCACACCAGCTGTCTCTGCACGGACCACAGGTCTTTTTAGAGATGGAGTAGGACAGGACATGTTGTTGTTCATACATAACAGTTCCCATGTAGTAGAAAAGGGGTAATAGAGAAACATATATATTTTTTTAATGACCGTCCAAATCAAATCAAACTTTAAATGGTCACATGCACATATTTAGAAGATGCAAAATGCTTATGTTCCAGGGCCTCCCGGGTGGCGCAGTGGTCTACGCACTTCCGACTGCAGTGCTAGCTGCGCCAACCAAGAGTCTCTAGGTTCGCGCCCAGGCTCTGTCGCAGCCGCCCAGACCGGGAGGTCCGCTGGGGCGACCACGCACAATTTGCTACTCGTCACGTATAGGGAGGTTTACGGCGTCTTAGGGATAAACCTTGTCCTTCATCGCGCTCCACCGACTCCTGTTGGCGGCTGAGCGCACAGGCCAGCGCTAACCAAGGGGCCAAGCTTACACATTTTTCCTCCGACACATTGGTCGGCTGGCTTCCGGGTTGCAGGCGCGCTGGTGTTAAGAGCAGTGCGCTGGTTGGTTGGACCGGAGACGCTGGCTTTCGACTTCGTCGAAAGCCGTACGGAGTTGTAGGGATGAGACAAGATAGTAATTACTAGCGATGGATACCACGAAAAAATGGGGAGAAAACTGGGATAAAAAAATTAAATAATAATAAATAAAATAAATATCCAAGCTCTAGGCAGCGGCTAATACCCAACACAAAACATGCAAATCTAAAAAAAGAAATATAAATATTAGGATGAGCAATGTCAGAGTCTAATATACAACTGAACGCAACCATTTTAAAGATTGTGAGATACAGTTCATTAGGAAATCAGTCATTTTAAATAAATTAATCCGTGAAGATCACACTTCTCCAGAGTGCCCGTGTTCATCAGAGGTGAGCATTTGCCCACTGAAGTCGGTCACGACGCCGAACTGCAGTCAGGTCAAGACCCCGGGGTGGACGACGAACACGCAGATGAGCTTCCCTGAAACGGTTTCTGACAGTTCGTGTAGAAATCCTTTGGTTGTGCAAAACCCACTGTTGTTTCATCAGCTGTCCGGTTGGCTGGTCTCTCACCAAACCCCGCAGGTGAAGAAGCCGGATGTGGAGGTCCTGGGCTGGCAGAGTTACACGTGGTCTGCGGTTGCGAGGCCGGTTGGAGGTACTCCCAAATTCTCTAAAAAGATGTTGGAGGCGGCTTAAGGTAGAGAAATGAACATTCAATTCAGTCAGCATGCCAATTGCAGGCTCCCTCAACTTGAGACATTTGTGGCATTGTGTTATATGACAACACTGCACATTTTAGAGTGGCCTTTTATTGTCCCCCAGCACAAGGTGCTCCTGTGTAATGATCATGCTGTTTAAAATCAGCTTCTTGATAATCCATCCACCTGACAGGTGTGGCATATCTTGGCAAAGGAGAAATGCTCACTACCAGGGATGTAAACAAATGTTTGCTAAATATTGGAGAGAAATAAGCTTCTTGTGCATATGAACATTTCTGTGATCTTTTATTTCAGCTCATGAAACATGGGACCAACACTATACATGTTGCGTTTATATTTTTGTTCAGTATAAATATATATGTATATGATGGGATGTATAGACATTATGGACAGAATATGTAGAGAATATACAGTACAAAGTGTATTCAGAAAGTATTCAGACCCCTTGACTTTTTCCACATTTTGTAAAGTTACAGCCTTATTCTGAAATTGATTAAATAAAACATTTTCCCTCATCAATTTACAGTCAATACCCCATAACGACAAAGGCAAAAAAGGTTTTTTTGCACATTTATAATTTACATAAGTTTTCAGACCCTTTGCATTGAGACTCGAAATTGAGCTCAGATGCATCCTGTTGCCATTTATCAACCTTGAGATGTTTCTACAACTTGATTGGAGTCCACCTGTGGTAAAATCAATTGATTGGACATGATTTGGAAAGGCACACAACCTGTCTATATAAGGTCCACCAGTTGACAGTGCATGTCAGGGGAAAAACCAAGCCATGATGTCAAAGGAATTGTCTGTAGAGCTCCAAAACAGGACTGTGTCGAGTCACAGATCTGGGGAAGGGCACCAAAAAAATGTGTGCAGCATTGAAGGTCCAGAAGAACACAGCAGCCTCCATCATTCCTTAATGGAAGAAGTTTGGAACCACCAAGACTCTTCCTCGAGTTGGCCGCATGGCCAAACTGAGCAATCGGGGGGGGGGGCCCTTGTCCTTCTGACAGAGCTCCAGAGTTCCCCTGCGGAGATGGGAGAACCTTCCAGAAGGACAACCATCTCTGCAGCATGCCACCAATTTGATCTTTATGGTAGAGTAGCCAGAGAACCACTTGTCAGTAAAAGGCACATGACAGCCCGCTTGGAGTTTGTTGAAAGGCACCCAAAGACTCTCAGACCATGAGAAACAAAAACAAAAATTTCTGGTCTGATGAAACCAAGATGTAACTTTATCCCGAATGCCAAACTTCACGTCTGGATGAAACTTGGCACCGCATGGTGGTGGAAGCTTCATGCTGTGGGAATATTTTTCAGCAGCAGGGACTGGGAGACTGATCAGGATCGAGGGGAAAGACGAACGGAGCAAAGTACATAGAGATTCTTGATGAAAACCTGCTCAAGACCTCAGACTGGGGTGATGGTTCACCTTCTAACAGGACAACGACCCTAAGGACACAGCCTAGACAACGCAGGACTGGCTTCGGGACAAGTCTCTGAATGTTCCTGAGCCCTGATTTGAACATCTCTGGAGAGACCTAAAATAGCTGTGCAGCGACGCTCCCCATCCAACCTGACAGAGCTTGAGAGGATCTGCAGAGAAGAATGGGAGAAACTCCCCAAATACAGGTATGGCAAGCTTGTAGCCTAATACCCAAGACGACTCACGTCTGTAATCGCTGCCAAAGGCGCTCTAGCAAAGTGCTGAATAAAGGGTCTGAATACTTACAGTACTAAAGTTTGTACACACCTACTCATTCAAGGGTTTTTCTTGATTTTTACTATTTTCTACATTGTAGAATAGTAGTGAAGACATCAAAACCATGAAATAACACATATGGAATCAAGTGTTAAACAAATCAAAATATATTTTAGATTCTTCAAAGTAGCCACCCTTTGCCTTGATGACAGCTTTGCACACTGGTTGGCATTCTCTCAACCAGCTTCATGAGGCAGTCAGCTGGAATGCATTTCAGTTAACAGGTGTGCATTGTTAAAAGTTAATTAGTGGAATTTAGTTCCCTGGAATGAGTAGGTGTGTTCAAACTTTTMACTGGTACTGTATGTAATACATTTGCGGCATTTGAATAAGCGCCGTTGCGCCTGCTCCACTTTGTCTGTCTGGGTGGACCATTTCAGATTGCCAGTGATGTGTACGCCAAGGAACTTGAAGCATTTCACCTTCTCTACTGCAGCCATCGACGTTGGCGTGCCCCCTGTGCAGTCTCCTGAAGTCCACGATCAGTTCCTGCGTTTTGTTGGCGTTGAGGATATTTTCCTGGCACCACTCTGCCAGGTCCCTCACCTCCTCCCTGTAGGCTGTCTTGTTGTTGTTGGTAAATCAGGCCTACCACTGTTGTGTCGTCTACAAACTTAATGATCGAGTTGGAGACATGCGTGACCACACAGTCCCCTGTGTTCAGGATCAGCGGAGGRGTTGTTGCCTACCGTCACCATCTGGGGACGGCCTGTCAGGAAGTCCTAGAGCCAGTTGCACAGTGCGGGGTTCAGACCCAGGGCCCCAAGCTTAGTGATGAGCTTGGAGGGAACTATGGTGTTGAATGCTGAGCTGTATACAATGAACAGTGTTCTTACATAGGTGTTCCTCTTGGCTCTTGTAAACAGCATTCTTATATAGGCATTACATAGGTGTTCCTCGTCTCTTGTAAACAGCATTCTTATATAGGCATTCTTCTTCTCCAGATGGGATAGGGCAGTGTGCATTGCGATGGCGATCGAGTCATCCGTGGATCTATTGAGGCGGGATGCAAATTGTCAGGGACGGATTTAGACCTGGCACTACAGGTGGGTGCAATTAATTATCAGGTAGAACAGAAAACCAGCACTTACCTCGAAGGGTAAGAGTTGAACACCCCTTGTCTCGGGTGTCGGTTAAGGTGGAGGTGACATGATCCTTGACTAGTCTCTCAAAGCACTTTGTGATGACGGTAGTGAGTGCTACGGGGCGGTAGTCATTTAGTTCAGTTACCTTTGCTTTCTTGGGAACAGGAACAATGGTGGACATCTTGAAGCAAGTGAGGACAGACTGGGGTAGGGAGACACTGAATATGTCCATTAACATTCCAGCCAGCTGGTCTGCACATGCTCTAAGGACGCGGCCAGGGCTGCCGGCTTGCGAAAGTCAACCGCTTTAATGGTCTTCTTACTCACGTTGGCCACGGCCTTGTGGGTGGTGGTGGCCCGCTGATGCTGCTCAAAATCTAATTGTATTTGTCACATGACAAATACAACCTTACCGTGAAATGCTTACTTACAAGCACTTAACCAACAATGCAGTTAAGAAAATATTTACTAAATCATATATACATAGAGATTTTTTTAAAGCAACAGTAACGGCCCTGCTACACTACAGCCACCGGGGCTTCTGACGTTGCCGGCAGACATCAGCTGTTGAGGGAATGCGTCCTTTGAAATCAATGTCATGTCCAACGGTAGCGTCCAATGTCAAAGTAGATTTGTTGCATATGTCCTCCACTGGTTATTGTACAAAGATTTATCAAGTCAAACAGTGTTTGGGGCAGCAGCATAGCGTAGTGGTTAGAGCGCTGGACTTGTAACCGAAAGGTTGCAAGATCGAATCCCCGAGCAGACACTGCCCCTAAACAAGGCAGTTAACCCACTGTTCCTAGGCCGTCATTGAAAATAAGAATTTGTTCTTAACCGACTTGCCTAGTTAAATAAAAGATTTTAAAAAGTCAAGAAGCTACTAGCTAGCACAAACTCTAGCGAGCTACATTGACTATGTTCACAATGTAAACAAAAACAACAGTTTAAGAGTACTTGAGAAAAACTGGCCCAAAGCTATTGTACTTCCGCATAACAGACGACCACGGTCCGGTCCTCCTCCTCCTAAACAGACGACACACGGTCGGTCCTCCTCCTCCTCCTAACAGACGACCACGGTCCGGTCCTCCTCCTCCTAACAGACGACCACCGGTGCGGTCCTCCTCCTCATAACAGATGACCACGGTCGTCCTCTCCTCCTCATAACAGATGACCACGGTCCAGTCCTCCTCCTCCTCCTCCTCCTCCTCCTAACAGATGACCACGGTCCGGTCCTCCTCCTCATAACAGATGACCACGGTCCAGTCCTCCTCCCTCCCCCTCCTCTCATAACAGATGACCACGGTCCGGTCCTCCTCCTCCTCATAACGGATGACCACGGTCCGGTCCTCCTCCTCCTCATAACGGATGACCACGGTCCGGTCCTCCTCCTCCTTCATAAACGGACTGACCACGGTCCGGTCCTCCTCCTCCTCATAACAGACGACCACGGTCCGGTCCTCCTCCTCCTCATAACAGATGACCACGGTCCGGTCCTCCTCCTCATAACAGATGACCACAGTCCGGTAAGGTACTTCTCTCCCAGGGCTACGGGGCTAGACACACCCGGGGCTAGACAAGCAATAAAAATGTAAAAGCCGAATTCCCGAAGCTGTTAAGTATATGATTTACTGCACGTGTGCCGCACACAGCCCTGGTTTAAGTGGAATATCATCTTTGGGCAGCGCGCACCTCTCAACTGGTTGTTGCACGGAGCAACAGAAAAATGACATCGACGGCAGGTAGGGCAGGAAAGACATTTCAACTGATGATATCTACCAGTAAATGCAAACTAAGGCAACAATGGGTACGCAAACCAGGTATTTAAAAAGCGATGCGCAATTCAGTCATCATGCGCCATTTGACTAAACATTTACCCAAAAAACGTTCCCAATTAAATATTCACCGCAAAGTAGACCTACCTGGTAGAATGACAACATGATGATTTGTATCAAAAGGGCTTGGAATTCGTGTTGCCAACGCTGCCATCACATGTAGGCTACACTGTACACCCCAGAAACAACGCTATCCAAACACTCTTGCTAGGTGCACAATTGCATTTTTTTTTTTTAAAGGGCAACTACACCCTCCCCAAATTTCAGTTGGACCTAGCCCGGTGTGCGACTTGCAAATGTACCTGACTATCAAGCCCTGCTATGGTTGCTTCTTAACACACCCTATTCCCGACATAGTGCATTACTTGGGCCCTGGTCAAAAGTAGTGCACTATGTAGGGAATGGGGTTCCATTTGGGAAACATTCTATCTATGGATCTCTGCTGGTGAAAGATCGTCAAAAAAAAAGGAGGGAATTTTCCCCTTGGCTTACTATGGAGTTGAACCACTAAGCGCGAGTTAACATGTATTTAACATGTTATAAAGACYAAAAAACAAAAAMCCACACAAKACACCACCCACATCCTTCATTTCCATTCAACCATTAAAAGGTTAGTCTAAAACAAACTCTCGAAGAGAGAGAGACCCGTCATCAACATTAGTATGAGGATAGGGAAACACCTTGCCTGGTCCCACAKCTGTTTGTGCTGTCTAGCCAACTCCTATGGTCACCGTCACACCAATGAAGAAGACATCACTAACAGATGTGGGGCCAGGCTTGGAGGAGCCACCCTGTAGGGTCCCTTCTTTACATCAAAGACATTCGGGTTAAGTTAATCYGCTGGTGTTTATCTGGGTGGCAGACTGGCGGCACAACAGGTCCTCTTGGTGGTAATCCCACTAATCTGGGTCACAGTGAAACGGCCAGTCCAAGACCCATGGAGACACCAAACATTTATTGTCCTCCCATTTTACAAAACGACATAAATCCATGGCTTCTTCAGACCAGTTGTACAACAGGATTAAATCACTTCCAKCACATCAGGGCTTAAATGGGTTTTAAAAACAGAGAATTCTTGATGATGAATGGCTGCTCACCTACACTCAAGTCTTATGAAAACATTGTTCTCCCTTCAATCTGGGTTGKAACATTACATGCTAACGTCCTCTTTAGTTACTCTTTAATGAGTGAGTATGTTTCATTCATAAATAGAAAGAGGCATTGTAGGTAGTGCCAACTCACCTGGCTCCAGTTTAATAATCTTAACAGCAGCAAGCTCTCCCGTTTGGATGTTTCGAGCCTGAAAGAGAGAATAAAACATTTTAGAACACTGCTTGGGGATTGGGAACTAGTCATTGTTGGGGATTGGGGAGCCAGTCACTATCCTGGTATTGCAAAAGTGCCGTGCTCTTACCAACAGGGCGCCGTGCTCTAAACAGAGCCTGCGCTCTACGACTGAGCTACAGCAGCCCCGCGCTCTACCGACTGAGCTACAGAGCCCCGCGCTCTACCGACTGAGCTACAGAGCGCCGAGCTCTACCGACTGAGCTTACAGAGCGCCGGCCTCTACGACTGAGCTACAGATGCGCCGGGCTTCTACGACTAGCTACAGAGCGCCGGCTCTACCCGACTGAGCACAGGAGCGGCCGGGCTCTACCGACTGAGCTACAGAGCGCCGCGCTCCTAAGCGACGAGCGTACAGAGCGCCGCCGCCTACGCCTGAGTATCAGAGCGCCGCGCTCTACCGACTTGAGCTACAGAGCGCCGCGCTCTACCGAACTGAGCTACAGAGCCCCGCGCTCTACCGACTGAGTCTACAGACCCGCGCTCTACCGACTGGAGCTTACAGACCCCGGCGCCTCTACCGACTAGCCTACAGAGCCCGCGCTCTACCGACTGAGCTACAGAGCACCGTGCTCTAACCACTGAGCACAGCAGCACCGTGCTC
>NW_019942766.1:227000-238138 GCF_002910315.2 Salvelinus sp. IW2-2015 | reverse complement strand
AGAGAGAGAGAGACAAGAGCTAATAAAAACAACCAATTAAACTCGAGCTCCATGAGCTTACTTTCCACGTTGATACCTCATTCGGGTTTGAGACGTTTTGTAAAAACCTTTCTCTGCACTGCAGCAGACCAACAAAAACAACATGGTTAGGGGAGGATCTTTGAAATCTGAAATATTTCCACTGTCAGTACAGCAAAGAACACTCCCATTCTGGGCTCATGTTTAGACAAGGACCTGAACATATTTCACTATGCCACAGTCCTGCTTGTGTCTGGGGTYGGACTGTGTCTGGGACTGTGTCTGGGGTGGGAACTGCCAGAGATTAGAAATAGAGTGTCATTTAGGACTCAGCCCAGGGATTGCATGTTCATGGCTCTCTGGGAGAATACCAGGCATTGCATTCRACCAGTGGCCTGCCTCGGCTGCCTGTGCCTGTGGTGGGACTGGCCTGCCAAAGATTGCTTTGTGAGGCAAGGGTTCGACAGACTGGCTGCTTCGACTGGATCAAATTGGTAGCCTAGTCATCCATAGCAAATGGATAAAAAAAAAAATAGATATATATTAAAAACGTGAACACAACTGTCTTTGTGATCCTGATTTGAACCTCGGGAACAGACGGGGAAGTGTCTACTTTGTTATTCTCCAATCAAATCACATTCTATTGGTCACACACATATTTAGCAGATGTTATTGCGGGTGTAGTGAAATCCAATCCATTCAAAATGTGTTGTTGCTTTATGCGAACACACACACACACACAGGGACTGAGACGTGGCCCAGAACTCTGCCAGGACAATGGGGAAATTGAAGCTGGATCGTTTGTACTCTCCCCTTTCCCCTACCAATCCATCTTACTTTCACCACATGTTACATCAGAGACTAAGAGAGGTAGGCTGTAACAGTGCGATGCTTTATCACATGGTTACTACAAGGTTACAGATGAAGTCCACAGTGGGGGGAAACTAAACACAACCTCATGAAAAATGAGAGGAGTTAAGTTTCTTTTGACAGTGAGTGCGTTCAAATATGTGAAGATAGTCCGCTATTCAGAGAGCCAATGTTAAGGCAGGTAACTCCTTCAACTGACCCGTCAGAAGGCCAATCGGATTCCTCCTTCACAGTTAAAAGCAGGGTACTGTTTCATCAGATTCCTCCTTCACAGTTAAAAGCAGGGTACCGTTTCATCAGATTCCTCCTTCACAGTTAAAAGCAGGGTACCGTTTCATCAGATTCCTCCTTCACAGTAAAAGCAGGCTACCGTTTCATCGCTATCATATAATTATTATACAGAACAACTTGGCAATGTTCTAACAACTTTATCAGAACACATGAAAAACCTTCAGTAAAAAAAAAAGACTTTGAATCTCAGTCTGTCTGTGTAGCAAGAAATAAAACAGGCTTAAGACTTCTGGCTACAATGTTGCTGATTAGGGGCAATTCCACGATTACAGAATGATGCCGGGACTCTTGGAAACCGTATGTCAAAAAAGATTACTTGCAAAGCTGCTACACATGATTCATTTTCGCATGGTAATTTCAGAAAATGTCCATTATATACAGTGGCCTTCAGAAAGTATTCATACCCCTCGACTTATTCCACATTTTATTGTGTTACAGTCTGAAATCAAAATGTATTAAATATAAAACAATTCAACCATCTACACACTATAGCCTATAATGATATTTATTTGCACATTTATTAAAAATGAAATACAGAAACATCTAATTAACATAAGTATTCACACCCCTGAGTCAATACAACTTGAGGKGATTACAGCTGTGAGTCTTTCTGGGTAAGTCAAAGAGCATTGCACATCTGAATGGTACAATATTTGCATATTATTCATTAAAGTTCTTATAGCTCTGTCAAGTTGGTTGTTGATAATTGCTAGAAAGACATTTTCCAAGTCTTGC
This sequence comes from Salvelinus sp. IW2-2015, assembly GCF_002910315.2. Classification (NCBI taxonomy): domain Eukaryota; kingdom Metazoa; phylum Chordata; class Actinopteri; order Salmoniformes; family Salmonidae; genus Salvelinus; species Salvelinus sp. IW2-2015. Next base: position 236,224 of record NW_019942766.1, on the reverse strand, counting down.
CAWATATTTTCAAGGAGATTTATGTAAAAAACTGTAACTAGGCCACTCAGAATCATTCAATGTCTTCTTGGTAAGCATCTCCCGTGTAGGTTATTGTCCTGCTGAAAGGTGAATGCATCTCCCAGTGTCTGTTGGAAAGCAGACTGAACCAGGTTTTCCTCCAGGAGTTTGACCCATTGCTTAGCTCTATACCGTTTATTTTTTCATCAACAACAAACTCCCTAGTTCTTGCCGATGACAAGCATACCCATAACATGATGCAGCCACCACCATGCTTGTACATATGAAGAGTGGTACTCAGTGTTGTTTTGAATTTTCCCCAAACATAATTGTATTCAGGATATAAAGTTAATTTCTTTGCCACATTTTTTTGCAGTTTTACTTTAGTGCCTTATCACAAACATCATGCATGTTTTGGAATATTTTTTATTCTGTACCAGGCTTAATTTTTTTCCACTCTCATTTAAAGTTTGTATTGTAGCTACAATGTTTTATCCATCCTCAGTTCTCTCCTATTACAGCCATTAAAGTACTTGTTTTAAAGTCACCATTGGCCTCATGGTGAAATCCCTGAGCTATTTCCTTCCTCTCTGGCAACTGAGTTAGGAAGGACGCCTGTATCTTTGTAGTGACTGGGTGTATTGATACACTATCCAAAGTGAAATAAATAACTTAATGCTCAAAGCAAAATTCAATGTCAGCTTTTTTATTTTTACCCATCTACCAGTAGGTTCCCTTCTTTGTGAGGCATTAGAAAACCTCCCTGGTCTTTGCGGTTGAATCTTTGTTTGAAATTCAGTGCACCGACCGAGGGACATTACAGATAATTATATGTGCTATTGTGGGCGTACACGAGATGAGGTAGTCATGTAGTCAAAAATCGATAGTCGAACAGGGCCTTATTTATCTCTGTAAGCATGGTTGAGGCTCATGCAACTTATCATGTGACTTGTTACGCAGATTTACACAATTATATGACTTACCTCTCCACCTCGTTCAAAAGTTTTGGGGTTCACTTGATATTGTTCTGTAGTTTCGAAAGTATTAAACAACATCTTTTTGGTCCATTCACAAACAACACCGCTGAGAGCATTGTGTATTTCAGCTAAATAAGGAGTGTAGACTTTGTTAATGTTGTAAAACTGATCTATTGTGATGTTGGATACTGCGGCTGACTTCGGTTTAACAACTGTGTAGAGTTCGACATATGCACTAGGCAAGGCTGGCATTACTCTCGCAACCGCAAATCAGCTTTGCTTTGTGTTTCCATTTGGTGCACGTTTGTGTTAGTTAATCAACCGAGTTTATCATTTTTACAAGGCTCCGCTAATTGATGTTGGGTGGACATGATAGGAAGAAACGTTTTTGCATAGTGATGTTAGCCATCCAGCGTCGAAAAATGTTGTACCCTCGATCTGAGCAATGACACGCTCGTCTTTTATGATCTTAGAGTGGTCGAATATTCGTGTGAGCATTTTCAGCTATTTCGCTTAGGTGGGGATTTTGCGAGGTTATCAGGGCCTGCAAATTGCCAGAAAGGCACAAGGTGTGCTTGTCTTCCTGAAACTCATCATCTATTCTTGTTCTGAGATGAACGGGTTTTTTTTGGCATCCGTCGAACAATTGGCCTAAGTAAAACTGAAGAAATCTCGGGAGCAACACACTGTGTAATTCCCGCCGTCCCACTTCGAATCAGCCTAAACTAGGTCTACTATTCCACGTCTAGATAAAGAAGATGCGGAAGCACCTCGGGACTACAACTGAGCATAAGCTCGATCATTAATTATTAGCTCGTCTTGTAATATCCCTGGCTTACAAATCAGTTTTATTCCTATGCTGTTGGCTACCACTCAGGCATAACATTGGCATACATGTGGTTTTTCTAATGCATTGTCACTGGGGTTTACGAATGGTCTGCGATACACGATCAAATGTCCTGTGGGAATTGAGGCTCAGACACACCTCACTCGTTGTTTCCTTGCCATTGGAACTCAGAGTGTATCGGCTTGCTAGATGATGGACCTACTCTCTGCTATCACCGCTATGGAGTCGGGAGACAATTTCCCCTTGTCATTTGCCTGGCTAGCAGATCATCCAACTTGCTTCCTCATTATACAACATAGAATGACAGAAAATCACATGAAACAACTGTACTTTATCTGGCTTCCAGCTACCACCAATAGTATATCATCAGTTTAAACATAACATTACCCAAGCTAGGCCGGTCAATATTAATACATCTTGATTGTTCGGTTACCATGATAACAGTTTTACAATGGGTTGTTTGGCAAAGTAGGATTGGGTATATCATTTTGTGAATTTGTTAGAAGTGTACTGGCTTAGGGTTGACAAGACGTGTAGCGGTAGATAGTGTACCTTTAACGAGGTGCGTTGTGGTGGTCTTGGTGCAGCCTTGCCTGTGATTCCCTGTAGAGCGCCTTCAGTCTTCGCCTCGTCTCGCTGCTCTCTGAGAGGCTTTACTCACCACGGGCCTGCCTGTCTTCTTCCATACTGGTCTCTTGATGCCCATACATTTACACTCAATCCTTGGATTACACACAGGGAGAAAGTGAACTATAATGGAGGACTCACTTCAACTACCTGCTATTTGACTTCATTCTCTCTTCATCCAGTGTCCGAGTTTCCGTGGACTGTCATCAGGCTTTACAAGAATGAACCTTAACCATGATGGCTGGTTCGGGTTGCATTACTGGGGTTGTTTCTCTGCCCAGAAGTTCTACTGTCACTAATTTAAGATGTAATACGGCGATATCTTGTGTATTAGTTCCGTGTTTCAACCCAGGTGCATGGGACAGAACTTGGCTTGCTGTTCTCAAGATGGGTCGGAATACGGGTAGGGAAGTATTTGTTGGGGTTTTATCTATGAAGGCAGAGGCTTATAAAACATGCGTTATAGGGACAAATGGAGGCCAGTCTTTTTTTTTGTAACTTTTAGGATACCAAGAAAGAAATATTATTTTGTCTTGAATACCAATACATTTTTAGCTTTTTTGTCTACAGGATATTGTGAATAAATGCGACATCCGAGTAAATCATAATAGCAAGAGAGCTACAATAAACCAATTTGCAGAGTACTATGGTTTCAGGGGCTCGGCAGCTATGGTTTAAACTAGGCATAGTTTAAATTCTATATCTGGGCTGGAGACGAGAGCGGATCAGTGGGATAGGGGGCCAGGATCTCAGTAATATCCTTCTCAGCTGCACGTGAGCATTAGTGTGCTGGGTTTTGTCCGTTGTACCCTCTGCGGATTTCTATGATTGTTTATCAATTCTGGCTGGCATACTATCGCCGACAGCAGCAGTAATGTTGACAATTAGGATACGTTCGTATATGCGTGCTTTCTGGATCTCTTTATGCCGTGCTGTTCAAGCTGGGTTGGACAGGCGGATGTCTACTAGCCGTCTCGCATTTGGGTCGTCTTGGCGCCATTTTGGTGTGGTAAGTCAGGATTGTTTAATCAAGTAAGTCAGTAGCTCAGTTGTAAGTTAATATATGCGTTCATATTAGCTGTTTTCTCTTTCTCTATATGATAGTTTAGAATTATGTATAGGGGGAGGGCTTTTTCCTGGGTCTAAATGAGAATATGAAGTTTGGGCTGGGTGATAAGCTATTTTTTTTTTTTCTCCTTTATTAATTTGTTCCCTTTATAAAATCAACATTCTAAATTGATCTGCGAAAGATATCTCATTGTTTAGTGTTGCTAGTTAGAATGATATTGTAGTGGTAAACATGGAATTTCAGGATCTCTATGTGACATAGGAATATCTCCGGAGGTGTACCAGGAGGTCCAATTCTCAAGACAAACCCATCTACTCCTGTGGTTCCAATGCGCTACGCTGTGTTAGCTAATCCAACGTTATATCGCTTTTTAAAAGGCCAATTTTCATTAGAAAACCCTTCTCTGTCAATAATATGGATGTTTAAGCACAGCTGAAAACTGTTGGTACCGATTTAAAAGAAGCAATTTAATTTGAATATCGGCCTTGCTTCAGTTGGGTGCACGTGGCACTCTCCCTCTTTCTATTTCTTGGTTAGAGCCAGTTTGAGCTGTTTCAGTGAAGGGTTAGTACACAGGTTGTTGTACGAGATTTCAGTTTCCTTGGGCAATGTTCTCGCATGGAATAGCCTTCGATTTGCTCAGAACAAGATCGACTTGATGAGGTTCACAGAAGAAAGTACTTTTTCTGGCCATTTTGAGCCTGTAATTCGAAACCCACAAATGCTGATGCTGCCAGATAGTTCAACTAGTCTAACAGAAGGCTTTCTTTTAATCAGCTACAACGATTTTTTCAAGCTGTGGCCTAACATAGTTGCCAAAACAGGTTTGTTGCTAATGAATCAGATTAGCCTTTTTAAAAATGTAAACTTTGATTAACTAACACAACGTTGCCATTGGATAACAGGCGTGATGTTTAGCTTGATAATGGCCCTCTGTGATGCCTATGTCGATATTCCATTTTAAAAATCAGCGTTTCCAGCTACAATAGTCATTTACAACATTAACAAGTCTACACTGTATTTCTGATCCAATTTGATGTTTTTTTAATGGACCAAAAATGTTGTTTTCTTTCAAACACAAGGACATTTCTAGTGACCCCAAACTTTTGAACGGTAGTGTAATATATTTGGTGAATTGCGTAACCAAGTCACATGATAGTTCAATGGGACTCACTGTGCAAATAAATAGTGTTTTAACATGATTTTTGAATGACTACCATCTCTCGTACCCACATAAATAATTATGTAATGTCCTCGGTCGGTTGCACTGAATTTCAAACAAAGATTCAACCGCAAAGACCAGGGAGGTTTTCTAATGCCTCACAAAGAAGGGAACCTACTGGTAGATGGGTAAAAAAAAAAGCGACATTGAATTTTGCTTTGAGCATTAAGTTATTTAGTTCCTTTGGATGGTTAGTCATCCCCTGCAAGTCGTATCACAATAAGAGTAGCAGAGGCGTCCTCTCCTAACTCAGTAGTTGCCAGAGAGGAAGGAAATAGCTCAGGGATTTAACCATGAGGCAATGGTGACTTTAAAACAAGTACTTTAATGGCTGTAATGTAGGAGAGAACTGAGGATGGATAAACATTGTAGCTACAAATAACACTTTAAATGAGAGTGGATAAAGAAAGTAACCTGGTACATGAGAAAAATAACCTTCGGACAGAATAAAACATGCATTGATGTTTGTGAGTAGTAGTAGGGCACTAAAGTAAAACTGCGTGGGCAAATGTGCAAAGAAATTTTAACTTTATATTCCTTGAATTCAGTTATTGTTTGGGGAAAGATCGTCAAACACCGACTGAGTACGTCTTACTCTTGGCAGTGATGTACCAGAGCTGGTTGGTGGTCTGAGTATGTTCTTATGTTACTGTGGGCGGGACGGGGCGTGATTATGTGGGGATTGTGGGGTGGATTGTGTAGATGCCGCTCGTTCTTGTGCCACTCGGCCACCGTAACTGAGGGAGTGTTGTCTGTTGATAGATATAACATAGGAACGGTATGGATGAGCTAGTAGCAATAAGGGCATGAGTCTGTAGGGTTAAACATGCCTAGGAGAGAAAACGGTGGGTGTCAGTCTGGCTTTCCGAGAGCAGCTACAACTGGGGAGTGCATGTTACCTCTTTCGAAGCAGGACATAACCTTATCACGGGAGGATGCTTCCAGTGTTGTATACAGTATGGGTGAATGATGATAGTCGTGAAGGTGGCCTAGTGGTTGGACGAGTGTGTTTGGAACAGTTAGGGGTGTGAGTGGATTATTGTGGTGGTTTGGATAGAGTGAAATATATTATGAGTGCATAAGGATGTTTGTGGACGATGATCGATGTGATTGGTTTTGTGCGTGATGCGAGCGGTGGAGAGGTGTTATCAACGAGGCTGTTTATCTTTGACTGATAGGCGAGTAAGATCTTGTAAGGAGGGATGTATAGGTAATATGTTCTCCTTAGAGAGTATTGGTGTACTCGAGTGGTTCGCGGAGGATGTGGTGATCTTGAGAGGTGGGTGGCGCGTCTGTTGATCGTGTAGCCGCGAAGTGACCTGCTCAACGAGCTGTTATGTCGGCCTCGTCAGTTGGGTGTAAGTAGTTGACTGCAGGGGTAGTGGGGTGAGGTAATCTGTAGTATGTTGAAGTGTATGTATGTTTTGTCTATAGTCAGTTTTTAATTGAAATGGTGCGAAATATATCTCCCTTATAGGCTATAGTGTTGTTAGATATGGTTGAATTGTTTATATTTAATGTAGGCAGTTTTGATTTGTCAGAGAGGACTGTAACAGAAATAAAGAATCGTCGAATTGAGTCGCGAGGGGTTATGAATAGGCTATGTTCGTGAAGGCAGTGGTAGTATAATGGACATTTTCTGAAATCTACATGCGAAGATGAGATCTGTGGTAGGGCAGCTTTGCAAGTAATTTTTTTGACATACGGTTTCAGAGAGTCCGGCTCAGTTCTGTAGTAGTGGGGGTGTGTGTGTGCGCCTGAATAGGCAACAGGATATGTGTGTGAGCGCGAGTCTGTAGTAGCTGGTGTTTGTATTTGTCTATGTTGCTAGCAGGATAGATTCTATTGTCAGATGTCATTGATCTCTGGAGATTCAGTATGTCGTGTTTGTTTTTGTTACTGAGGGGTTTTGAGCTGTGGTGTCTGATAAAGTTGCTAGAGACACTAGACATATCGCCGTGCACTTCAGTCACTCTACTCAACACTCCATCCAATGAATTATTACGCGGACTGAATGTGTTCGTCCCCAGAGATATATATAGACAAGTAGATCTGATAAACTACCTAATAAGACTGATGAGGAAGCGGTACGCGTTGTCTGTTAATTCTGTGAAGGGAGGGTATTTTGTTTTGTATGTAATAGATTATAATTTTTTGCTTTTAACTGTGGAAGGAGGGAATCCGAATTGGGCCTTCTGACGGGTTCCGTTGAAGAGTTACCTGCTTAACATTGGCTCTGTAATAGTCGGTTCTATTTCTTATTTTTTATTGTTATGTTGTCATCTCTGTCTATCTTGTTCTAGTATATATGTAATCTACTTCTTCTCTTATTTTGATTTGGGTTTAGTGTCCTCCATACTTGTGGGTACTCATTCTGTTATATTTTTATGTATTCTTATGGATAATGCATCGCATTGTTACAGCTTATTCTTTAGTTTTTGTTGTTTTATGGGTGGTGAAGTAAGATGGTTAATTGGTAGGGAAAGGGGAGAGTACAAACGATCCAGCTTCAAATTTCCCATTGTCTGGCAGAGTTCTGGGCCAGTTCAGTCGCTGTGTGTGTGGTTGTTCGATCAATAAAGTCAACCACCTTGAATGTATGTGTTCACTACACTCGCAAATAACATCTGCCTAATAGTGTGGTGTGACCAATAGAAATGTGATTTGATTGGGAGAGATAAGCAGAGTAGACACTTCGTGCTGTTCGCAGGATGTTTCACATCAGGATCACAGAAGGACAGTTGTGTTCCCGCTTTTTAAATATAATACTTTTTTTTTTGGTTATCCATTTGGCTATGGATGACTAGGCTATCAGCGTTAGCTGATCGGCGAGCGAAAGCAGCCGTCTGGTCGAAGCCCTTTGCCTCACAGAAGCCGACTTTTGGCGAGGCTCCAAGTCCACCACGCACATGGCGCAGCCGAGGCAGGCACTGGTGGGAATGCATGCTCTGGTTCCTCCAGAGAGCAATGAACTGATGCATATCCTTGGAGCTGAGTCCTCCTGACACTCTATTTCTAATCTCTGGCAGTTCCGCACCGCCAGAACACCAGTCCCCAGACACGTCTCACCAGACCAAGTCGACTGGGATAGTGAAAATATGTTGTTCAGGTTCTTGTCCTAGCAAACATGAGCCCAGAATGGGCGTGGTTTCTTTGCTGTAGCTGACAGTGGAAATATTTCGCTTTGAAAGATCCTCCCCTAACATGTTGTGTTTTTTGTTGGTCTGAGCTGGCAGTGCAGGAGGTTTTGTAAAAACCGTTCAACCGAGTGAGGTATAACGGGAAAGTAAGCTCATATGGAGGCTCGAGTTTAATTGGTTGTTTTATTAGCTCATTGTCTCTCTCTCTCTCTTTTGAGTAACAGTTTTATGTTTCATCCAGGCGATGGAAATTGAAGAATACTCGGTAGCCCCGAGGCTAGTACGTTTCAGACCAGGCTAGTACTCGTTCAGCCGGTGCTAGTATGTTCAGGACCGGCTAGTACTGTTTCAGACGCGGGCTATACTGTTTCAGTGACCGGGCTAGTATGTTCAGTACCGGGCTATGTACTGTTCAGACCGGGCTAGTATGTTCAGCACCGGGCTGTACTGTTCACAGACCGGGCTAGTACTGTTTCAGACCGGGCTAGCATACTGTTCAGCGACCGGGCTAGTACTGTTCAGTGACCCGGCCCTATGTACTGTATCAGGACGGGCCTAGTACTGGTTCAGACCGGGCTGTACTGTTCAGACCGGGCTTAGTATTTTCAGACCGGCTAGTATTTTCAGACCGGTCTGTATTTTCAGACCGGGGGTAGTACTGGGTTCAGACGTTGGCTACCGTACTGGTTCGACGACCGGGCTAGTCGTTCAGACCGGGCTAGTATGTTCAGACCGTGGGCTATGTAGAAGAATGTGCTCGATCTAGGCCTGCCAGATCCGTGACACTTTTGATGTTTTCTAAATAGTCGAACATTTTGGAGCGGGCAGTAACTTGGGTCTGCTCTTTCATCTACGTTATCTCTGTCTGTTGTCCTGACACTATGAAAATGGGTATTTAGTAATCTGTCATGTCCATGATTTTAGGTTTAAAAGCCGCTAGTTGCGGCCAAAACGCTTGATTTTTTATTTATTATTGGCACGGCGAACATTGTGCATGATTTTTTTATCAAATTTGACCATAATGCGCTGACGATAGCTTTTTTTTGGCTTGTCGAATAATTTTATGTAATAAATTTGCAAGCCAATCCTTTTTGTAGTGCGGTGATGTAGACAGTTTTGGGGTAACATTGCAATTGATTTGACTTTAGAGGGAGATCGATTCATTGTGTGGCAGTGAAGTTGTGGCAGACAAGGACCAATGGCGGCGGTGGTAAGTGGGCGGTTCACTGGATGGAACATGGTAGTTGGTAGAGGCATCGGTGCCTCTGCTAGCTCAGTCAGGGTAGAAGCACGGTGGCTCTGTAGCTCAGTCGGTAGAGCGCGGGGCTCCTGTAGCTAGTCG
>NW_019942766.1:222995-226975 GCF_002910315.2 Salvelinus sp. IW2-2015 | reverse complement strand
GCAAGCCGATATCAATTATTGCTTCTTTAAAAATCGGTACAACAGTTTTCAGCTGTGCTAACATAATTGCAAAAGGGTTTTCTAATGATCAATTAGCCTTTTCAAATGATAAACTTGGATTAGGTAACACAACGTGCCATTGGAACACAGGAGTGATGGTTGCTGATAATGGACCTCTGTACACCTACGGAGATATTCCATTACAAAATCAGCCGTTTCCAGCTACAATAGTCATTTACAACATTAACAATGTATTTCTGATCAATTTGATGTTATTTTAAAGGACAAAAAACACAAGGACATTTCTAAGTGACCCCAAACTTTTGAATGGTAGTGTGTATACATACAGTTGAATTCAGAAGTTTACATACACCTTAGCCAAACAGATTTCAAACTCAGTATTTCACAATTCCTGACATTTATTCCTAGTAAAGATTCCCTGTCTTAGGTCAGTTAGGAACACCACTTTATTTTAAGAATGTGAAATGTCTGAATAATAGTAGAGAGAATGATGCATTTCAGCTTTTATTTCTTTCATCACATTCCCATTTGGTCAGAAGTTTACATACTAATTGAGTGTATTTGGTAGCATTGCCTTTAAATTGTTTAACTTGGATCAAGCGTTCCGGGTAGCCTTCCACAAGCTTCCCACAATAAGTTGGGTGAATTTTGGCCCATTCCTCCTGACAGAGCTGGTGTAACCGAGTCAGGTTTGTAGGCCTCCTTGCTCAAAAAAGAGAGAAAGATGAAGTATTCATACCCCTCGACTTAATTCCACATTTTATTGGGTACAGCTGAAATCAAAATGATTAAATATAAAAACAATTCACCATCTACACATCTATAGCCTATAAGATATCTTATTGCACATTTAATTAAAAAATGAAATACCCAGAAACATCTCAATTAACTAAGCTATTCAACCCCCTGAGTCAATACACTTGAGGATTACAGCTGTGAGTCTTTTCTGGGTAAGGTCAAAGAGCAATGCACATCTGAAATGGTACAATATTTGCATATTATTCAAAGGTTCCTTAATAGCTCTGTCAAGTTGGTTGTTGATAATTGCTAAACAGACATTTCCCAAGTCTTGCCATATCTTCAAGGAGATTAATGTCAAAACTGTAACACTAGGCACTCAAGAATCATTCAATGTCTCTTGGTAAAGCATCTCCGCGGAAGGTTTATTGGTCCTGCTGAAAGTGAAAATGCATCTCCATGTGTCTTGTGAAACAACGAACAGGTTTCCGCGTCAGGAGTTGACCCATTGCCTTAGCTCTATACGTTTATTTTTTCATCACAACAAACCCCTAGTTTCTGCCGATGACAAGCTATAACCATAATGAATGCAGCCACACCACCATGCTGTACATATGAAGAGTGGTTACTCAGTGTTGTTTTTGAAATTTCCCCAAAATAATTGTATCAGGATATAAAAGTTAAAATTTCCTTTGCACATTTTTTGCCAGCTTTACTTTAGTGCCTTATCACAAACTATGCATGTTTTGGAATATTTTTTATTCTGTGACCAAGGCTTAAATTTTTTTCCAACTCTCATTTAAAGTTTTATTGTAGCTACAAATGTTTATCCATCCTCAGTTCTTCTATCCTATTTACAGCCATTAAAGTAGCTTGTTTTAAAAAGTCACCATTGGCCTCATGGTGAAATCCACTGAGCTATTTCCTTCCTCTCTGGCAACGGATTAGGAAGGACGCCTGTATCTTTGTAAGTGACTGGGTGTATTTGCTAACATCCCAAAGTGAACATAAATAACCTTAATGCTCAAAAGCAAAATTCAATGTCCAGCTTTTTATTTTACCCATCTACCATAGGTATCGCCTTCTTTGTGAGGCATTAGATAAACCCTCCCTGGTCCTTTGCGGTTGAATCTTTGTTGAAATCAGCTGCACCGACCGAGGACAATTACAGATAATTATATGTGGGGTACAGAGAATGGTAGTCATTCAAAAATCATGTTAAAATACACTATTATTGCCACAGTGAGTCCCAATGCCACTTTATCCATGTGACTTGTTACGCAATTACACTAATAGATACACCTCCGTTCAAGAAAAGTTTGGGGTCACTTAGAAATGTCCTTTGTGTTTGAAAGAAAACAACATTTTTGTCATTAAAAAAACCATCAAATTGATCAAGAATACAGTGTAGAACTTGTTAATGTTGTAAATGACTATTTGTACTGTGACAACGCCTGATTTTTAAAACGGAATATCGACATAGGCATCACAGAGGACCATTATCAAGCTAAAACATCACTCCTGTTTCCAATGGCAACGTTGTGGTTAGTTAATCAAAAGTTTATCATTTTAAAAAAGGCTAATTGGATCATTAGAAAAACTTTTTGTTGCAATATGTTAGCCACCCGCTCTGAAAAAATCGTTGTACCTGATTAAAGAAGCTTCTTTAAGACTAGTTGAATATCTGGAGCATTCAGCATTTGTGGGTTTCGATTTACAGGCTCAAAATGGCCAGAAACACAGTACTTTCTTTCTGAAACTCAATCAGTCATTCTTGTTCTGAGAAAATGAAGGCTTATTCCATGCGAGAAATTGCCAAGAAACTGAAGATCTCGTACACACACTGTGACAAACTTTCCTTCAGCTGAACAGCCTCAAGACTGGCTCTAACCAAGAAATAGAAAGAGTGGAGGCCACGGTGCACAACTGAGCAAGCGAATATCAATTATTGCTTCTTTAAATCGGTACAACAGTTTTCAGCTGTGCTACATAATTGCACAAGGGTTTTCTAATGCATTTAGCCTTTAAAAACGATAAAACTTGGATTACTAACACAACGTGCCATTGGACACAGGTGATGGTTGCTGATAATGGACTCTGTACCGGAGATTCCATTACAAAATCAGCCGTTTCCAGCTACAATAGTCCATTTAAACATCTACACTGTTATTTCTGATCATTTGATGTTTCATTTTAAAAGGACAAAAAACACAAGGACATTTCTAAGTGACCACAAACTTTTGAATGGTAGTGTGTGTGATACATCAGTTGAATTCAGAAGTTTACATACACCTTAGCCAAACAGATTTAAACTAGGTATTTCACAATTCCTGACATTTAATCCTAGTAAAGATTCCCTGTCTTAGGTCAGTTAGGAACACCACTTTTTTTAAGAATGGAAATGTCTGAATAATAGTAGAGAGAATGATGCATTTCAGCTTTTATTTCTTTCATCACATTTTGGTCAGAAGTTTACATACTAATTGAGTGTATTTGGTAGCATTGCCTTTAAAGTTGTTTAACTTGGATCAAGCGTTCCGGGTAGCCTTCCACAAGCTTCACAATAAGTTGGGTGAATTTTGGCCCATTCCTCCTGACAGAGCTGGTGTAACCGAGTCAGGTTTGTAGGCCTCCTTGCTCGCACACGCCTTTCAGTTCTGCCCACAAATTTTCTATAGGATCGAGGTCAGGACTTTGTGATGGCCACTCCCAATACCTTGACTTTGTTGTCCTTAAGCCATTTTGCCACAACTTTGGAAGTATGCTTGGGTCATTGTCCATTTGGAAGACCCATTGCGACCGAGCTTTTAACTTCCCGACTGATGTCTTGAATGTTGCTTCAATATATCCACAATTTTCCTTCCTCATGACGCCATCTATTTTTGTGAAGTGCACCAGTCACTCCTGCAGCAAAGCACACCCACAACTGATGCTGCCACCCCGTGCTTCACGGCTGAGATGGTGCTCTTCGGCTTGCAAATCTCCCTCTTTTCCTCCAAACATAACGATGGTCATTATGGCCAAACAGTTCTATTTTTGTTTCATCAGACCAGAGGATATTTCTCCAAAAAGTACCATCTTTGTCCCCATGTGAAGTTGCAAACCGTAGTCTGGCTTTTTTATGGCGGTTTTGGAGCAATGGCTTCTTCCTTGCTGAGGGCCTTTCAGGTTATGTCGATATTGGACTCGTTTTACCTGTGGATATAGATACTTTTGTACGT
>NW_019942766.1:213265-222640 GCF_002910315.2 Salvelinus sp. IW2-2015 | reverse complement strand
GTTTCCTCCAGCATCTTCACAAGGTCCTTTGCTGTTGTTCTGGGATTGATTTGCACCAAAGTACGTTAATCTCTAGGAGACAGAATGAGTCTCCTTCCTGAGCGGTATGATGGCTGCGTGGTCCCATGGTGTTTATACTTGCGTACTATTGTTTGTACAGATGAACGTGGTACCTTCAGGCGTTTGGAAATTGCTCCCAAGGATGAACCAGACTTGTGGAGGTCTACAATATTTTTTTTGAGGTCTTCACTGATTTATTTTGATTTTTCCATGATGTCAAGCAAAAAGGCACTGAGTTTGAAGGTAGGTCTTGAAATACATCCACAAGTACACCTCCAATTTAATACAATTATGTCAATTAGCCTATGAGAAGCATCTAAAGCCTTGACACCATTTTCTGAAATTTTCCAAGCTGTTTACAGGCAGCCAACTTAGTGTATGTAAACTTGTGACCCACTGGAATTGTGATACATTGAATTATAAGTGAAATAATTTGTCTGTAAACAATTGTTGGAAAAATTACTTGTGTCATGCACAAAGTAGATGTCCAAACCGACTTGCCAAAACTATAATTTGTTAACAAGAAATCTGTGGAGTGGTTGAAAAACAAGTTTTAATGACTCCAACCTCAGTGTATGTAAACACAATAGTATGTGGACACCCATTCAAATTAGCGAATTTGGCTATTTCCGCCACACCGTTGCTGACAGGTATATAAAATCTRGCACACAGCTATTCAATCTACATAGACTAACATTTGCAATAAAATGGCCTTACAATAGAGATCTCAGGGACTTTCGACGTGGCGCCGTCACAGGATGCCACCTTTCCTACAGGTCAGTTTGTCAAACGTCTGCCCTGCTAGAACTGTAAGTGCTGATATTGTGAAGTGGAAACGTCTAGGAGCAAAATAACGGCTCAGCCGGGAAGTGGTTGGCCACACAAGCTCACAGAACGGGACCGCCGGGTCCTGAAGCGCGTAAAAATCTGTCCTCGGTTGCAACCCTCACTACCAAGTACCAAACTGCCTCTGGAAGCAACGTCAGCACAATAACTGTTCATTAGGAGCTTCATGTAATGGATTTCCATGGCAGAGCAGCCTCACACAAGCCTAAAATCACCATGCACAATACCAAGCATCGGCTGGTGTTGTGTAAAGCTCGCCACCATTGGACGCTGGAGCAGTGGAAATGAGTTCTCTGGAGTGATGAATCACATTTCACCATCTGGCAGTCCGATGGACAAATCTGGGTTTGGCGGATGCCAGGAGAACACTACCTGCCCAACTGCATAGTGCCAACTGTAAAGTTTGGTGGAGGAGGAATAATGGTCTGGGCCCCTTACTTCCAGTGAAGGGAAATCTTAACACTACAGCATACAATGACATTCTAGACAATTCTAGAGAAAATATATTTCACAGCGATTTAGATGGTACAATGATTTCCTTATCTATTCAGTGCTTGTTTTCTCACATAAACTGAAATTGAGCAAACAGTGTAGAATTTTAGCAACCAGTTAATGACAGAGCGATTTCCACTAGATAACTCAGCAACAAAGTCAGAATAGCTGTCCCATTTRGATGCCGCTCCGGCAGGGAGAAATAAATAGGTGAATATCACAGGCAATCACAACACTGTGAGTAATACTGTGAAACACTATCATTCCACTAGTATTGCAGATATATATTACAACGGAAAATCTTTGTTTTAATTCCTGTGTAGCACTTTTAAGCAAAAGCCATACAACTCTATGCACAAGGATATTCTCTCTCTCACAAAAAACACTCCTAAAAACAAATGTATTTGAAGAACGGCAAAGTTTGGTAACAGAATGACAGTTTGTGCTGACCATTCTGTTACCAAACTTCAGTGGTAAAAGTCGTCCTTGTGAATAGAGTTGTTTGGTTGGTTTGACTTCGCAATCGTTGGTTTTTGTTTGGCATACAAACTTCTGAGTCTCAGCAGCACTCTTACCGTGGAATTGCCCTTAGCCTATGTCATACATGACTGAAGCTGGCCCATAAAGGAGGCTATATATCCTACATGACTGAAGCTGGCCCATAAAGGAGGCTATAGATCCTACATGACTGAAGCTGGCCCATAAAGGAGGCTATATATCCTACATGACTGAAGCTGGCCCATAAAGGAGGCTATATATCCTACATGACTGAAGCTGCCCATAAAGGAGGCTATATATCCTACATGACTGAAGCTGGCCCATAAAGGAGGCTATATATCCTACATGACTGAAGCTGGCCCATAAAGGGGCTATATATCCTACATGACTGAAGCTGGCCCATTAAAGGAGGCTATATATCCTACATGACTGAAGCTGGCCCATAAAGGTGGCTATATATCCTACATGACTGAAGCTGGCCCATAAAGGAGGTTATATCTCCCAGCTCCTGTATTTGGAACCCAAGACACTAAAGTGATAATGTGGTGGGCAGAAGGTTGACTCAGTAAATGAAAGCCTTGATTGGTAGGTGACTCACCACTCTAAATAAAGCCTTTTCAAAATGTCACAAGTCAGTTCTCTAAAAAAAACAGGCAAAAGCGACATGTGGAGAGAGGATGATAACCTGACCACATACAAAAAAAAAGTGCTTGATAACTAGGCCAGAGGTATACATTTCCCATTGACCTTAAGATGCACAAAGAGTTTAAACAGCTAAAATACTTTATGTCATAAAGATGAGCATTCCCTGTGGTTCCCATTCAACTCCATTCTAAAACGCAAATGCCCCTGTAACACAAACTACTATTGGCAAACTGACAACAAAGGTTCTGCGCATTGAATCAAGGTGTTAGTAGACACTAGAGCATACATACCACTATGCATAACTTTACTCACATCTTGGCCATAAAAGCAAAACACATTGAGAGAGAATTGAACTATGGGCCTGGAGGAGACACACCTTTACAACTTAATGCGAGTCCTCTCACCAGGTTTCAATAGGACTTAGCTATGGTATAGGGATCTCGTCTCTTCCAACAGGTGGGGGGTGCTTGTTTTGGTAAGACACGGATCTAAATTCGTAAACACCGAAATCTGCTACTGCTGTTCATTTAGTTTGAAGGTAGATCGGGGGGGAAAAATACCTTGTATACGTCTCCATATGTGCCGCTCCCAACTCGTTGAATAAGCTCGAAATCCTGCTGTGGGTTTTTTCTTTGAATTTCTCCACTTGGTCTAGAAAAGTTATCCATGGCAGCTAGCTAACTGGCTGGATAGTTTGTTAATTAACACCTAGTTACTCCACTTTACATTTAGCAAGTTAGCTTGTGCAAATACACGTCAGTATCATTCGGTGAGGAGTAACGTTACTGTTACTTCAAGTGGTGATCATTTGCTTATTCTCAAAAGCTGCAGAAGTGTTGCTTCCAAGTCTGGCTTCTGGTCCATTTCCTGCCGTTGAGACAGAGTAGAAAATAATAGTTAGTAAACCTCTCGCTAATAGGTAGCTACAAAACAACCACAGACATGATTTCAGAAGTCATTTAACAATCAACATATTTGATGTCTGGCCGGCTAACGTTAGTTTGAGGCTAGCTAACTAACTTGCAAGCTAACTAGTTAGCTACGAAAAAATGTGCAGAAACTATGGATTGATAATTGAATTCAGCTATATAAATAAAAYGATTAACCCTCTGTAACGTTAGAGAGTAAGTCAAGTTGAATACTTACACTGTAGCTAGATAACTACCGGGGCAATGTTTTTCAAACGTAGTTAAATTGACATAATTAAATTATCCAAAGCTAACGTTACAGTAGCCATCTAGCTAACGTTAAGTGGTTAGCTGGCTAGCGAACGTTAATCCAAAACAGTAGCTAGGTTGGCGAACTTACCATTTACTCCATATAAATTACACATACGAAAGGCATATGTTAAATTTGGCAATATTATGGTGTGAAAATTCCCTTTCTTCCAAAACATAAATTCAATGTTCCTATTCAGAGAAAGTGTAAACTTCTGCTGGCAGGTCACTCTCCCTCAAACAACGGCAAYCACAGCTCGAACACCAACCTGACGGTCTCATATCCTCCCGTTGACAACACGACATGTTACTAACTAGTGAAAACGTACTTTATGTCACCCATGCATTCAACTGTAAAGGGTACCTACCGACTTCACAAGAAAACAATAACAACTAACATAATTTAATCGATTKAAATGCTATTGAAATCTTTRTTRRTTTTTTTTTATCAAGACGTAATTAATCTCTTGTCTGTTAAATGATGTGCAACTACCGCCACCTAGCGATGTAAACAAGCAAGCAACTGGAACCACAAACGTCCAAAAAAACAAAACATCGAAACAGCACCCCCTTGCAAATTATACAAATACTGCACACCCAACTCCCCGTCGGCTTCAGCGTCCTCTCTTTTATGAGCATCCTCCTCGGTGTCGGTTTTGAAGAGGTCCTCCCTTTAGCTCCCGTGTCTACATGACAGCCGCGTAGGTTCTCACGTACAGTCAACAGAAAGGAACAACACCATGGCGAGAAACCGTAAAGACAGAGACAGCTGGGGTGAGTGGTTAATCATTATGAAGATGACTAAATTGGTCTCCTGTAGACGCACATAAAAAAAAAGAGGTGCGCTATTTAGCCTATTTAATGTAGCCTAGGCTAGGGAGAGTCTCAGCAATGCAGCTGATCAGATGTTTGTGCATGAATAATGATGGGACAGTCGTTGTAATTTGCATGTTGTTGTCAGAACAAACCGTTACATCTATTGAATGTTCAACAATCGCAAAAACGCTGGCCTGGACCAGACCCAACCAAGCCCCGTTCAGCTGATCAACTCATATKAACCAAGGCCAAGCGTCTATTTCTTTTCACTCTAGTCTACAGGCCAGTGGATCGTCTGTCTGAGCATCCTCATCCCCACACCCTTTAGAATGATTACGGCACACAATAACGAACGACAGCAATAAAAACACAACMCTAGAATTAACCAGTGTTAGAGAGATTTGATTTACAGGCCCTTACACAACCTGTCAAGGCGGCGCGGCTATAGGGGGTATGGGTTAGCTATAGGGGGTATGGGTGGACCTGAGGCAAACAGATGGCATCATCCTCAGCATTACATTTCACTCAGCTACTGACTGTATGTATGTCGCTGGTTTCTGATTGGTGTTCATCTCATATCTGTTTGATAAACACCAATTGTGCCATACCGTTTGGGTCTGTTATCACATAGTTAAAATGAACTTGTTTACAACCGTCATCATTAAACATACTAAGAGCCATAGACGTCACCAGAACCCTGCTATATCGTCTATGCTAAGAGCTGTCGGYCATTCAACATAATGTAGCCTATTGTGATCGCTAGAATGACTGGGTTGGAAGCTATAGAGTGACATAGWATGTTGTTTTTCTATTATCAACGAGAGTTGAGCAGCAATGAGCATTAACCCAGTACATGTACAGAGTAGACCGAGACTCTGCTGAGGTCTGAAGCTGCTCTGGAGCAGGAGTCAAGGAACAGCTAGTTTGGAAGTTGGGATTGTGTCCCAAATGACACCCTTTTCCCTAATATAGTGCACTACTTTTGACCAGGAGCCTATGTCTCAAATGACACCCTATTCCCTATATAGTGCACTACTTTTGACCAGGAGCCTATGTCTCAAATGGCACCCTATTCCCTATATAGTGCACTACTTTTGACCAGGAGCCTATGTCTCAAATGGCACCCTATTCCCTATATAGTGCACTACATAATAGTGTACCATTTGGGATGAGACCTTGATGTGGAGATACCTGTTATTTTAGGACAGGCTTTTGCTTTTGGCCTTTTTTTTGTTGTGAGAGAATAAATAAATGCCCCAGTCCAGACCTGAGAAACATAGGATGACATGACTGTTTACATGATTAACTCTGTTCTGTATTCTGCGTTCATTTTGTTTTTGAATGCCCCAAAATGGTCTCTTCCTTTATCACCTACAGTATTAGTCCYTTTTGTATTAATGAGACTTGCTATGTTTATTTTTTATGTCATCTTATACAAATGCAGAAATAGAGCTTGGAGTGTTGTGGGTGATAAGATATATTCTTAGACAGTAGGGCGTTCCATTTATCAACTCTTCTCTGTGTTAACAGCCTGCTAACACAACACATTACTTCAAGGGGAGAAAATGATTCAATGTTGTCTATTGTTAACCACACACACACCGAAAGATAGACAGCCACCATATCGTGACTGTGTGCTCCTCAGTCTTCTCCCTGTTAGCAGACTAGCTAGGATTTTGCGGCCTACACAGCCATTAGGCCTCTGGAGACTGTGAAGAGGCAGACTGAGTCACTGCCTTCCTGGAAAGGAAAGCTCTCTGTCTCGCTCTCTCTCTCTGTCTATGTCTCTCTCTGTCTCTCTCTGTCTCTCACTGTCTCTCTCTCTCTCTGTCTCTGTCTCTGTCTCTTTCTCAACCCACATCCTCTGTTCTGAACCAATGCTTAACTTGAATCATTACTGGATTTAACATCTCGCTCAGCTACAGTATGTTGGCCTGTCTCTTATACACATCTAGATGTGTATAAGAGACAGGTCTCTCTCTCTCTCTCTGTCTCTCTCTGTCTCTCTGTCTCTCTGTCTCTCTCTGTCTCTCTGTCTCTCTCTCTCTCTGTCTCTCTCTCTCTGTCTATGTCTCTCTCTCTCTCTCTTTCTGTCTCTCCCTCCCTCTCTGTCTCTCTCTGTCTCTCTGTCTCTCTGTCTCTCTCTGTCTCTCTGTCTCTCTCTCTCTCTGTCTCTGTCTCTCTCTCTCTTTCTCAACCCACATCCTCTGTTCTGAACCAATGCTTAACTTGAATCATTACTGGATTTAACATCTCGCTCAGCTACAGTATGTTGGCGTCCCAAATGGCACTACTACATAGTGCACTACTTTTGAGCAGGGTCCACTCTATATATGGAATAGGATGTCATTTGGGATGCAGATTTTTGTGATGAGATGATACTGATCTGTTAACCATCGGGGTAGATAGCTGTTATGGTATTAACAAACCTTTAACACTACTTGTCATTATGAAAAAGGTATTGACATATCCGGGTTTTTAATTCAATTCACAAAAACATGTTTTTTTGTGCGCTTTGATGGCATCATCTTTTTCAGTTTATTCCTCCTCCCTCTGGATATTGGCGTTAAGTCTGTCTCCATTTTCCCTTTAACCCTGAGGYAGGTACTGGGTGCTGAAACATTGGTTCCTCAATAAATCATTGGGGAGTATTATAGTGTGAGTCGGTGTTCCAAATGGCACCCTATTCCCTATTTTAGTGCACTACTTTTGAACAGGACCCATAGGGTAGTGGACTATATAGGGCTCTTAGATCTCTGGTCAAACGTACACTATACTATGCACTACATAGGAAATATGGAGCCATTTCAGACGCTCTTCAGAGCATTATAGGATGTGCAACATTCTTTAATTTGTACCTCCCGTGTCATGTGACAGGGTCCTTCACAGACAAAGCCACCTACGACTGGAGCTCAGAGGAGGAGGAGCCTGATGGAAGGGCGCGGCCCATCCAGGTGCTCGTTGTCAAGGACGACCACACCTTTGAGTTGGACGAGGCGGCGCTGAGCCGGATCCTATTGGCCGAAGAGGTCCACAACAGGGAAGTGGTGGCCATATCTGTGGCCGGGGCGTTCCGCAAGGGCAAGTCCTTCCTCATGGACTTCATGCTGCGTTACATGTACAGCCAGGTGAGTTCAAAGGTCATGCTTGTGTAAATGATGGGGGATCGGTAACCTCACTCCTCAGCTTGAAATGTCTCCATCCATGTTGCTGAAATGCTTTATAATGGTGAAGTTGGCTAAGACATTAGGAAGGTCACTTGTGTTTGTGAGACAGAGGTCCAGAGATCCAGTCTCTGTGTGAGCTGGTGAGGAAGGAAGCAACATTGTTAAATGACACCTGTCACACCTGGCTTTTGGGATTGTCTTGTGTTCATATCTCTTGACCCGGCTATGACCCATCCCTCAGCATGTAAGAGACAATCTATAATTTAACTTTGCATCACTGTTGCTGCATTGACATAATGTGATGATTAAGGTTATGATGTGTCTTACTGTTTTAAGGTTTGTGACTAATATGGTAGCAGCAGGATTGGGTCCAAGAAGCTTCGATCTGTGTTGTATTTCTCGCCTGAATCAGTCTGTATCTAATCTAATGTCCCCAGGCGTCTGAGGAGTGGCTGGGGGAGTCAGAGGAGCCTCTGACAGGGTTCTCCTGGAGGGGTGGATCTGAGAGGGAGACCACCGGCATTCAGATCTGGAGCGAAGTCTTCCTGGTGGACAAGCCAGATGGGCGCAAGGTATCAGATCCTCACCTTTGACCTGTATTCAAGGGGCCACGTCCCAAATGGCACCCTATTTCCTATCATAGTGCACTACGTTAGACCCTAATCCCTTCATACTACACTAAATTAGACCCTAATCCCTACATAGTGCACAACTTTTGACCCTATTCCCTTCATACTACACTACTTTAGATCCTATTCCCTTCATACTACACTACTTTAGACCCTAATCCCTACATACTACACTACGTTAGACCCTAATCCCTACATAGTGCACTACTTTAGACCCTAATCCCTACATAGTGCACTACTTTAGACCCTAATCCCTACATAGTGCACTACTTTTGACTCAGAGCCCCATAGGTAGATTCTGTATAACGACTACAGTTAGAGGCCCAATCTGTGATATTAATCAGGGATGGGCCCGCTCAGCAGAACTCAGTCAGGGTCTCACCTTACTGTTGTGAGTTATAATAGTAGAATACAACAAGGTACAATTTGTAAACATGGTTGTGCATCATCAGTTTGTCTCTTGTTGTCAGTCACTTAATTAGCTAACATGTCAGCCAACATGTTTTTGATTGGTAAGTTAGCCTAGCAGCCAGCTATCAAAACCTGTAGTAATTATGCAAATATTTCTCTCCACCCTGTTGCAAAAAGGTGTAGAATTGCAGGAAATGAGTTATAAAATTGCTAAATCTTCACTCCGCCACATGGCAAAATGTGTAGAATTGCAGGTAAATGAACTTGTAAATCTTCAGTTTTGTCTCTCCAGTTAAACTGTCATACCATTAACACTGCTGAATGAAGAGTTCTGTTCTCCTGTCTCGTCCCTCAGGTGGCCGTTCTACTGATGGATACCCAGGGAACGTTTGACAGCCAGTCGACGTTGAGGGACTCAGCCACTGTGTTCGCACTYAGCACCATGATCAGCTCCATGCAGGTACAATACAGTGGCTTTGGCCCTAACGACCCCACTGTCTTAACAGGTGCTTTGGCCCTAACGACCCCACTGTCTTAACAGATACAGTGGCTTTGGCCCTAACGACCCACTGTCTTAACAGATACAGTGGCTTT
>NW_019942766.1:211031-212428 GCF_002910315.2 Salvelinus sp. IW2-2015 | reverse complement strand
AGGCTAATTCAGTTTACCAGAAGACTGGTTTAACAAGGATGATTCAGTTTACCAGAAGGCTGGTTTAAATCAGGCTGGTTTAACGAGGCTGATTCACCAGAGCAATAATTATTTAGGTCCTATTTACTTTGGTAGCTCAGAGACTTTCCTTGCTAATGCTTTGCCACACTGCACCGTAACTTAGTGAAGCCATGTCTGTATTGTTCCAGTCCATGATATTCCTGGTCCGGGATTGGAGTTTTCCCTACGAGTTTGGCTACGGGCAGGAAGGAGGCATGAAGTTCCTGGAGAAAAGACTCAAGGTCAGAGGTCACAGATGAACAATGATTATAGTGGTTCATATAAAGATAACAACAACAAGAGTTATATTAACAAAGTGGCGTTACTTTAAACTAAAAGGCTGCTATGCGACATGATCATGTTAGTTAAAATAATGATAATAATAATAATAGTACTGATGATAATAATAATACTGATAATAATAATGATGATGATAATAATGATACTGATAATAATAATGATGATAATAATGATACTAATAATGATGGAAATAATGATAATAATAATACTGATATTGATAATAATAATGATGATTATAATAATTATAATACAATTAATAACGATTATAAGGATAATAATAATGACAATGATTATATCGATAATGATTATAAAGATAATAATAATAACGGTTATAATGATAATAATAATAACGACAATGATTATATCGATAATGATTATAAAGATAATAATAATAACGATAATGATTATAAGGATAATGGTTATAATGATAAGGATAATAAGGATTATAACGATAATGATTATAATGATGTAAATAGTAATATAAGAAGACACTTTAATCCAAACAAACATACAGATCCCTCTAATCCTCTGCAGGAATTGAACCCATGACCTTGGATTTGGTAGCAGTACCCTGTTACCAACTGAGCTTGTGTTTGTGTCTGTGGTTATGCGGTTGTGTGTCTGTGCCTGTGGTTGCGTGTCTGTGGTTGTGTGTCTGTGGTTGTGTGCCTGTGGTTGCGTGTTGTGTGTCTGTGGTTATGCGGTTGTGTGTCTGTGGTTATGCGGTTGTGTGCCTGTGGTTGCGTGTTGTGTGTCTGTGGTTGCGTGTTGTGTGTCTGTGGTTATGCGGTTGTGTGTCTGTGGTTGCGTGTTTGTGTCTGTGGTTCTGTGTTGTAGATCTCAGAGAATCAACACGAGGAGCTGCAGAACGTTCGTAAACACATCCACTCCTGCTTCACCAACATCTCCTGCTTCCTGATGCCCCACCCCGGACTCAAAGTGGCCACCAACCCTAACTTCGACGGCAGACTCAAAGGTACAATACATATTTTGTCATCTTGGTGGTCTTAAAACAAACACAACACACTTTGTGATGA
>NW_019942766.1:208102-210675 GCF_002910315.2 Salvelinus sp. IW2-2015 | reverse complement strand
TGTGTGCAAATGGTCGCTGGTTCAAGCCCAGCTCGAGGCAGGATAGGCAACCCTACCACTCTCCTAATCTCATTTCTCCCTGACCTGTGTTCAGAGATCGACCGTGAGTTCATCAACAACCTGCAGATCCTGGTCCCGTGGCTMCTGAGTCCCAAGAACCTGGATGTCAAGGAGATCAACGGCAGCAACATCACCTGCAGAGGCCTGCTGGAGTACTTCAAGGTCCGGGGGTCTATCGATTTAAGCCCGGTTCCTGATCTGTTTGTGCTGTTTTACCACAAGTCCTATGGTTGTTGTTAGAAGTTAACAAGACAGCACAAATAAATCTGGGACCAGGCTACTCTAGTTTAGGTTAGGTTTAGGTTTAGGTTAGGTTTAGGTTTAGTTTAGGTTTAGGGTAGGTTTAGTTTAGTTTAGGGTTAGGTTTAGGTTAAACAATGTGCATCAACAGATGTTCACAATGGAGTGAATGCTTCAACCAACCAGTGAATATAATGATATTGAAATGTTAAGTAATGTAGGTGTTTGTTGATGACGATCCCCCCCCCCGCCCAGGCATACATCAAAATCTACCAGGGGGAGGAGCTGCCACACCCGAAATCCATGCTGCAGGTACCAATGTCTTGTGTTGTATACTTTCTTCCATCATTATAATCCATTATTACCTGATGAATATAACCGTGTGGTGTTCCTCAGGCCACAGCAGAGGCCAACAACCTGGCAGCAGTGGCAGCAGCCAGGGACCTGTACAACAAGAAGATGGAGCAGGTGACAAGGCAGGGCTGTATTCTGTTACGGACTTATCCGGGCTTATCTCCAATTCTAATGCTGCTGCCTATCTGAGACCTACTGTTGTCCTGAAACCTACTGTTGCCCAGAGACCTACTGTTGCCCAGAGACCTACTGTTGCCCAGAGACCTACTGTTGCCCAGAGACCTACTGTTGTCCAGAGACATACTGTTGTCCGCCCCTCCCCCCCGACCAATAGTCATTCTCCTGACGAGTGAATACTCAATTTCACCCCTCCTCAACCTCTCCCCCCTCCCCCTTTCTCTCTCCTCCATTCCTCCTCTCTCCCCAGGTGTGTGGTGGGGACCGGCCCTTCCTGGCCCCAGCAGAGCTCCAGGCCAGACACAGTGACATCAGAGAGGAAGCCCTCCAGGTGTTCCGGGGGGTCAAGAAGATGGGAGGGGAGGAGTTRAGCCGACGCTACCTGCTACAGCTGGAGGGAGAGGTATGTCACAGGAAGCACAGGTGGGATCTGAACCCCCCTGTCTCTCGCTCGGGAAACAAACATCTTTCTTATAACCATTAACCCAATAGGAAATTCCCTCTTTTGTGGTATGTTACAGGTGGGATAGCTCTCKACCTACTTTGCACAGCTTAGACAATTGGTCTTTAACAAAACTGTTCAAGCTCGTTRAAGTTCCTGGAGGAGCGTTGATGGAAAGCAATCTTCAAGTCACGCAATCTCTAAGTAATTTATTCCTTAGCCACTCCACTGTAGCTTTGACTGTGTGTTTCGTTGTCATGCTGAAAGGTGAACTTCCGTCCCAGTTTCAGCTTTCTCGCAGAGGGCAGCAGCTTTTCCTCAAGGACTTTTTCTGTACATTGCTACATTATAGATTCCTGTTCTATCTTGATCAGAAACTTCTCCATAACATGGTGCTGCCACCACCACGCTTCACAGTAGGGATGGTGTTCATTGGGGGATGTGCCGTGTTGGATTTGCGCCAGACGTAACGCTTTGCATTTAGGCCAAAAGGTTCAGTTCTTGTTTCTTCAGACCACTAAACTTTTTGCCATAAAGCTAAAGAATCTCCTTAGTGTTTTATTTTTTATTTAAAAAATGTTGTTCCATCCTTCAAACAGGATTCAAGGTGMGCTTTCTGGAGTAATGGCTTCTTTCGGGGCCACGCTACTATACACGGCAGACATTGTTGTCACGTGCGCACTGTGACCAGTCGTGGAAATAAAAGCCTGTAGCTCTTTCCAAGTTGCCATTGAACTCTTAGTAGCCTCTCTCTGATCAGTCTCCTACTGGCTCAGTCATGTGTAACCGATGTGAAATGGCTAGCTAGTTAGCGGTGGTGCGCGCTAATAGCGTTTCAAATCGGTGACGTCACTCGCTTTGAGACCTTGAAGTAGTGGTTCCCCTTGCTCTGCAAGGGCCGCGGCTTTTGTGGAGCGATGGGTAACGATGCTTCGTGGGTGACTGTTGTTGATGTGTGCAGAGGGTCCCTGGTTCGCGCCCGGGGCGAGGGGACGGACTAAAGTTATACTGTTACACATGCAGGTTGGAGCGACGACCTGACCTAGGCAGGGTCTTGGTAGTGCCATACACCTTCCGTTTCTTAATAATCGTCTTTACCAAGGGATATTCAAGGCCTTTGAAATCATTTTATACACATCCACCGATTTCGGCCTTAACACAACTTTGTCCTGGGATTCTTTTGAACGCTCCTTGGTGCTCATGGTTTGAAGTGTCTGCTTTGTCACTACCCAGCAGAGGGACCCTTCTCTCTTTGGATTATGGCCGGTAGCAAAGCAAAACAAAATGTTCTACCCTGTTA
>NW_019942766.1:201742-207843 GCF_002910315.2 Salvelinus sp. IW2-2015 | reverse complement strand
TCCCCTATAACCAACTCTGTTCCAGGTGGACGAGGTGTTCAACCAGTACATCAAGCACAACGACTCCAAGAACATCTTCCACGCCGCCCGCACCCCGGCCACGCTGTTCGTGGTCATCTTCATCATGTACGTGGCGGCGGGCATCACGGGRTTCGTGGGGGTTGACATCATCGCCAGCGTGTGTAACATGATTCTGGGCCTGACGCTGATCACCCTGTGTACCTGGGCCTATATACGTTACTCCGGGGAGTACCGAGAGCTGGGCCAGGTCATCGACCAGGTGGCTGGAGCACTCTGGGACCAGGTAGGTCCCCAGACCTGGGCTATGCCCAAATTGTATTTTATTCTATATTTTWGTGTATAGCCAGAGGTACGGTGTCCATTTTTAGGATATCCTCAGTCTCATACCTCACCCCGTCCATTGTGTTAAATCTCACTCCTTCATGAAGGGATTGACTCAAAGAAGGAAAAGGAATGACTCGAGGAAGGATTGAGGCTGAGGATGTCCTAAAATGGACACCGTACATACGCTCTATGACAATGTGCGTTATCATATCAATGTGTGTACCATAAAGTGATTCAAAGTTTATGGACTCCTAAACCAGAAGGATCCTCAGTTTTAACTAGAGATGTTGTGTATAAGTAAGCTATAGAGCATTTAAACCACTAGGTGGCGACATACAACACATTTTACTGTGTTGAACAATCTGGAAATAATCGCAACGTGTTGTCTTTAGAGTTGGAGCTGAAGAAAACATTTCAAACATGTAAATATTTCATATTACATTTGATTTATTTTAAATGATTTGTCTAAGACCTGTGTTTATGTTTTTCCTCTATGTTTTGCAACAGGGAAGCACAAATGAGGTGAGTGGGGAGTTGTGCTCTGTCAGTCAGTGTTAGGCCATAGAGATAAAAAGAGAACTCCAGATGGATAGAACTAGTTTAATCCATAAGGGCACAGATGGTATAGGTCCTTACTGATGTTTCAAGCCTTACTTTGGATATAGGTCCTACCGGATGGTTTTTCAATCCATCTCTAATGGTATAGGTCCTACTGGATGTTTCAATCCCATCTCTAGAACGTATACCATAGAGTATTGTTGAAACATCCCAGAGGAACCATATACCATAGAGATGGATTGAAACATCCGGATCACCCTCTTCCTCTCCCTATTGGTTAGTCTGAAATGCACCCTCTTCCTCTCCGGTTGTTCACAGGTTCTGTAGAAGGCTAAATGTTGTCTAGGAAGTGCCGTTTCTGTATCTAGACACATTTGGAACCAACGATCTTGAGGATTCTGACAATGATTTATTTAAATGCCCTCTCTTCTTGGCCAGATAGTTACGATCCCTCTTCTCATTTCCTCCTCCTTTCTCCAGGCGCTGTATAAGCTGTATAACGCTGCAGCCAATCACGGGCACCTGTACCACCATGCGTTCTCTGGTCCCCAGGCCCCCGAAGAAGAGGGGGAGGCCCCCGAGAAACCCACCAGGAAGAGGAACTGACTGGGTGACCTGATTGGCTAGAGCACAGCAGGGACTGCTGGGTACCTCTTAAGTAGCATGATGGACAGAGAGGGGGGAAGCATCCTCTTTTACTATGGTATTGGCTGGAATAGTCCAGTGACGTGTTCACTATTTTAAATCCAAATGTGGACAATGTAATGTCCCAGAGGCACAATCTCCCTTTGAACTGGGGMTGCTGCCCTATCAACAAATGGGGATTTTCACTTATCATTGTCCTTCATTTGGAGAACATAGGTGCAGTAGAGTAATTTATAGTTTACGGCATATTTGATTGTCTTACGTCAGATAGCGTGACGAACGACCGTCTGCACTGGTAGTTTGGCAACGCGTTTCCCTTTTAGAAAAAACGAAGCCATCTGTCTGAAGACAATGCTGCTGATTTTCACAAATAGTTCACCTGATTATGCRATTTTGAGGAGAGAGGTTTAATTGAAGTTGACCTCTGACCTGTAACTGACTGGCGGGTCTCATGTATATTGATGTTTGATCAAGTTTAGTGCTTTTTATCTAAGAAACGTGTACGATGGATGCATCCTAAATCACACCCTAATAAAAGGGAATAGGGTCCCTTTTGGTTGCAGACAGTATCTTTGCTTAAAATATACATATTTTCATCAGCATGGTAAATCGTTATTGTCTACCATTTTAGGCTCTCCAGTCTTATCTTGAGTCTGGTATATTTGTTAACATTTRTGACATGTTTAGGGCTTGTACTTATTCTGGCACTTTAAAAGGAAAACTCCACCCAAAGACTATCTTTTGGTATTTGTTTCATTAGTCCATTGTTGACATCGTCCTAAAATGTTTTGCTTGTCGGCGATCGCGTCTTAAAGATATGTAACTTTCAAAATACAGAAATTATCCCTGTATGATGSATTTTGTATCATATGATGAAAAACACATCATACTGGGATGGTTTATTTTTATTTTTTAGTTATTCAATCTATGGGTACTGTGTGCCAATCTCGTGCATCTACAGTTTCATGCAGCA
This sequence comes from Salvelinus sp. IW2-2015, assembly GCF_002910315.2. Taxonomy (NCBI): domain Eukaryota; kingdom Metazoa; phylum Chordata; class Actinopteri; order Salmoniformes; family Salmonidae; genus Salvelinus; species Salvelinus sp. IW2-2015. Next base: position 205,322 of record NW_019942766.1, on the reverse strand, counting down.
TTGTCTTCCTTCGTATGTGGCTGCCACTAGTTTTCATGATGTGCACACAGAATTTAAATARATCTTATTGTATCTCAAAATGGTCACAAATTTAGACTGGAACAGAATTCACTGGCGGGGACACGATAGTTGTAATTCAAGTAGTGGAAATACTCCCCAACACTGAGTTAGTTACAGGATAGTTCTGTAGACATGTATAATTTGACCACAGTGTAATTTGTGATGGGATCAAAGAGCCTTCAACTAATAGCACAGGGCTGGGTAGAGAATGATTCTAAACAGTTCAAAAGGTCACACTATCTATTATATGTATCTATCACTTCATATTGGTCTGCTTCCTGCTCAGTTTTGGTAAATAAATGAACTTACAAAACAGAAAATTGTATGATCCTTTGAACTSGTGTGTGGCCTTTTTGTGGGTGGAGGGATGGCTGGGGGAAATAGTCCATTGTACAGAAGAGGAGAGAGAGCGACCATTGTTGTTGGTACAAATTGAATGTTCTAGCAAAGCACTGGAACACACAGAATCAGTTCTAGAATGAGTTTACTGCTCATGAAATATCTTCATAGATCCCTCCTACTAGCCTGGTTTGTACGGTCTTGCCAACTCCTGTAGTCCTTGTCATGCAGCTGTGACCATAGTAGTTGGCAAGACAGCACAAACAGATCTGGGAGRGATGTTCATACATCTCCCCTCTATACTTCTTTAGGCTGTCTGTCTGTCRGGACTACTGCATGGTAAAGATAAAAGGAGGATGCCCTAGAGGGGTAAACCACAACACGGGATCGTTGAGTTAACCAGCMAACTTTAATAAACCKGAAATAACTGTTGATTTWCTGATTCATTAGAGATTCTCCAGTAGTTCTGAAAGTGGAATACTATGTCACGCACAGTATGTGCACAACGTCATTGCCCTCTCTTTCCTCGCTGCGTCCACTGAGCGGTTGGGCCCGCCCTGCAACCTCATTGGATAACTCTGGGCAGGCCTCTTGCTAGCGGTCACTCAAATACGAGGGGCTCATTGGCTGGGGCTGGCCCTTCGTGGGGGGAAATGTAGGGAAAATGTAACCGCACACCTTCAAGAAAAGTTGCTTTCAAACTAGGGATTTTGTGGCTAATTGAGGTAAGTTTTTCTGCATGTATAAATTATACATTGACTTATCCAGCGGGAAGTTTAAAAAAATACTTAGTCACCGGAGCATGTCTTTAAGAAAGCTAAACCTGTTTTGGTTTAGTCCATTAGATCATGCCTGTCTCTTATACACATCTAGATGTGTATAAGAGACATGTATAGTAATACATTTTAAAGACCATGGAGTAGGTGTGTCCACTGGTACTGTATATTTATACATTTTAAAGACCATGGAGTAGGTCCTGTCTCTTATACACATCTAGATGTGTATAAGAGACAGGAGTAGGTGTGTCCACTGGTACTGTATATTTATACATTTTAAAGACCATGGAGTAGGTGTGTCCACTGGTACTGTATAGTAATACATTTTAAAGACCATGGAGTAGGTGTGTCCACTGGTACTGTATATTTATACATTTTAAAGACCATGGAGTAGGTGTGTCCACTGGTACTGTATAGTAATACATTTTAAAGACCACGGATCAAAGCCATTTAACCTTATCTTGCATCCCAAAAATTAACCAGCTTTTTTTGGGGGCCATTTTGTTTTTCAATGTTAATTTACATGTCAGGTTGTTGTCATGGTTATAAAGGTCTGACCAAAGAGGTTTGTACTGTAACAGAGTTCCGAGTCCCGAATGGAACCCCTTCCCCTATACAGTGCACTACTTCTCTGGTCAGAAATAGTGCACCATATAGGGATTAMGGAGCCATTTGGGAMCACAKYGKCAYATACATGAGGCACGGTGATTTGTTCATCGTCGTATAATGTAACATTCACTATAAGACATCAGCGTTATCCTTTTTAATTAAAAATGGGAGAAAATGTCTCTGTCTGATCTTCAACATACAGTGATTTAATATTTAAAAAGGAGAACGTCACGTCGTGTTCATTAGGAACCAAACGGATTGAAACGGATTGAAACGGGGACTGGGAGGCTACCAGTAGGCTGCACTCCAATACGAAGCGCTCACTTTGTTTTTCCCCTCGAACACCACCCCGGTGATGACTCGTTTTTAAAAAAAACGACGTTGGTCAGGTTTTATACGTTTCTGCCAGAATGGTGTTACAAATATGAAACGAGAATWWAAAAAWWAAWAAAATCAATAGGTTTAAATAATTTATTGATAGTTGCTTTTTCAAAAGACAATAGTTACAATTACAGATGAAAGAAATCGACTGTACACAAGAGAATTGTGTATTACTTGAGTGCATAGTTTGGGGTTTTGAACGAGGCATCGGTTGGAGGAAAAAGACAGCTGTTTGGGTCCTTTTCCACAGGCTTGAGGAAAAAAAATGTTGTTTTCGCAGCAAGCTATTGCAGAATGTTGCACTGGAACGAGTTCCTGTCTGCCTTCCTTATAAGCTCACTGTTCCACATCCTGGATTCTTGTCACAGTGAGGGGACTGGAAGCATGACCGTTCGCGCTCCTAACTGTCATACGGGCCAGGACTTACAACCAGTCCTTATACGCTGCACCATTTCACTGTCTGCATGTGCCTAGGCTATATTAAGGACTTGCATCTGTCCAAAGATCCTTATACTCTGTGTAGACAGTGAGGAGGCAACGACGGGCTGACACATGCCTGTCTGCCTCCTCACTGTTCCACATTAGTTCATAGGCCTTATACCTGAATCATCCCTGTATAAGGATGTGACACGTGTGAGGAGGTCTACAGCTGACCTCACTCAACTCATCGCGATTATCCTTATATAGCGCATGTTGGCGACCAGTGTGAGGAGGCAGAACCGGGATGTTCAGCGGAATAATTCAAAGGATCCTGTCTGCCCTCCCACTGATTTCCACATCCTTGTGACAAGTGAGAGCAAATATCCAGCGAATGCTGAACATCCTGTGCTGGGGCTCGTATTTCTAACTAGGTCCAGCATCTCCTTGACCAGTTTATACCTGGGAACAATTGCACGCATCTCGCCTCTCACTGTCCAAACCCTTCTGCTCTCAATGTTAAACCTGTAACTGAACATCCTGTCTGCTCTCCTGTCTCATGCTGCTCTCACGCTACATCCTTATAGCGCGGAACATCCTGTTCTGGCTCCTCACTTGTCCACATCCACCTGACAACTGTCTGCCTCTGCCCTCACTGTCTATCCCTTATACCTGGAAGTCATTCCGTGTCTGGCTCCTCAAACTGTCCACCATCCTTATACTGAACATCCCGTCTGGCTCGACTCTACATCGTCCACATCTATTTTATACCGAAACATCCTTGTTCTGGCCTCCTACATGTCCACATCCTCTATACCTGAACATTCCTGTCTGGCTCCTCACTGTCCATAATCCTATATACCTGAACATCCTGTTCTGGCTCCTCCACTGTCCCACATCCTTATACCTAACATCCTGTTCTGCCTCCTCACTGATCCACATCCTTTATACTCTGAACATCCTGTCTGGCTTCCTCACTGTCCACTCCTCGTTTCTGG
>NW_019942766.1:190265-200246 GCF_002910315.2 Salvelinus sp. IW2-2015 | reverse complement strand
TTTTGTCTGCATCTGCACTTCATGAGAGTTAAGAACAGACGGGTCGTAACTAGCCGCTTATGGTGACATCAAACTAGACGGGTCGTAACTACGCTGTATGGTGACATCATTAAACAGACTGGTCGTAACTATGCTGTATGGTGACAACGCATTAAGAACAGACGCGGTCGAACTAGCCGCTATGGTGACACCATTAAGAACAGACGGGTCGTAACTAGCCGTATTGGTGGACACCATTAAGAACAGACGTCGTAACTAGCCGTATGGTGATCATTAACAGACGGTCGTAATAAGCTGTATGGTGACATTCAGAAGACGGGTCGTAACTAGCTGTATGGTGACATTAAACAGACGGGTCGTAACTAAGCGTATGGTGATCATTAACAGACGGGTCGAACTAGCTGTATGTGGTGACATTAACAGACGGGTCGTAACTAGCTGTATGGTGACATTAACAGACGCGGTCGTAACTAGCTGTCATGGTGATCAAACAGACGGGTCGTAACTAGCTGTATGGTGACGATTAACAGACGGGTCGTAAACTAGCTGTATGGTGACCATTAACAGACGGGTCGTAACTAGTGTATGGTGACATAACAGACGGGTCGTAACTAGCTTATGTGGACATTAAACAGACGAGTCGTAACTAGCTGTATGGTAATCATTAACAGACGGTCGTAACTAGCTGCTATGTGACATCATTAAGAACAGACGGGTCGTAACTAGCCGTATGGTGACATCATTAGACAGACGGTCTAACTAGGCTGCTAATAGTGAACTCTTAAGAAGACTAGTCTATAGTGTGGAACAAACAGACCGGGTCGTAACTAGCTGTATTGGTGACATATATAAGCAGACGGGCGTAACTAGCTGTATGGTGGAACACTTACAACGCGGTCGTAACTAGCTGTAATGATGAACATTAACCAGACGGGTCGTAACTAGCGTGTATTGGGACCATTAACAGCACGGTCGTAACTAGCTGTATGTAATCATTTAAGCAGACACGGTCGTTAACTAGCTGTTATGTGAACATCATTACAGCCGGGTCGTAACTAGCTGTATGGTGACACTATTAACAGACGGGTCGTATAACTAGCTGTATGTGACATTAACAGAACGGGTCGTAACTAGCTGTATGGTGAGCACCGATTAAGAACAACGGGTCGTAACTGCTGTAATGGTGAAAACACATTAAGACAGACGGTGTAACTAGCCGTATGGTGACACCATTATAAGACAGACGGTCGTCTAACTAGCCGTTATGGTGACACCATTAGAAGCAGACGCGGTTCGTAACTAAGCCGTTGGTGACATCATTAACAGACGGCGTCCGTAACTAGCATGGTGTCATTAGAATCAACGGTGCGTCTACCGATTAGATCATTAACAGACGGGTCGTAACTAGCTTTATTGGTAGCATCATTAAAACAGAATCGTAGTCGTAACGCGTATGGTGCATCATTAAACAGACGGTCAGTTAAACCTCCACAGTCTGTATGGCTACCCTATCAACCCCGCAGTCTCATACATGTTTAGGTTTAAATGTTACTTAGCTCGTTAGGTACCACCAATAAAATTGAGTCGTAGGACATAAACAAGATCGAGGCGTTACATATTATAACCTAGCTGTATTTACTTGCACTGAGACCACACGAACAGTGTATATCGAGTGAAACGTGTGCCGTATCGAGTAAGTTCTGGACCACTTGGTTGCCCACCATTAAAGCCAGAACAAGTCAGTGGTATAGGGATAAACAGCAATGTGTTTTGGTACACCATTATAACAGACGTGTATCGTTAATTAACCAGCTTATGATTGTCCTGGCCCCCAGCCAGTCTTGTCTATCAGGACCAGTCTAAGCTGCTCCTATCTACCCAAGCCCCTCCTTTGCAAACAAGCAGTGGGGAAAAACTAATTGAAATCAACATGTTTCACCCGTAATTTCCCAAGACATTGAAATGTGATGACGTTGGGAAATTTCAATAATTTTATCCACATATTTACAATAAGGTAGAATCTAAGAAACTACAAGTGTCATTTGTTTGTTGAAATTTATCTTCAGTACTGTTATTAAGTGATAGTCACAATTCAAGTTAAGAATCTATGCAACGGAAATCAGTACTAGCTGTAGTAATCTTTTGAGAACTTATTTAATGAACTATTATCGGGGTGTCGTAAATTCTAGCGTTTTATTGGTTACACCATTTAGAACAGTACGGTGTCGTTTAAAACTTATATTGTCTGTATTGTTGACACCATATAGAACATGTATCGTGTCGTAACTAGCTTTATTTTGGTTGATCATTTAAGTGTATATATCAGTAACGGTCGTAATCTTTTAGTCTGTTATTTTACTATCCGATTTACAGTAACAGACGGTTCTTTTTAACTTTGCGTTTATAGGTACTATCATTTAAATTACAGACGGTGTTCCGAACTAGCTTTTGTTTATTGTGTACACCATTTTTAAGATACAGACTGGGTAAAATGTAATACCTAAGCTGTATTGAAGTGACGACCATCATAACAGACTGGGTTCTGTAACTTATTCGTGTTTATTGTTGGTGACATCTATTAATGAACATGTATCGGGTCGTAACTAGCTGCTTTTATGTGTGATATCATTAATGAATCATGTACTGAGGTCGTCTAAAACTGCTTGTCTGTGACTATCATTAAGTATACATGTACTGGGTCGTTATACTTAGCTGCTTTTTTTTTTTTATTGTGACACTCTATTAAGAATCAGACGGTCTGGTAATAGCTGTATGGTGACATTCAATTAACTAGTTGTTATTTTGCATAGCTTTAGTTAAACTGTGGTTTACTATAGCTCATGAGCGTGTAGACATTTCATCCATTCAGTTTTCTCAGTCACTCATAACTATAATAAAAGGCTATTTACAAAACCCTACATTCCAGAAATTAATATATCCAATTATCAGATTGCATATTCTTCCCTATAAACGGTTCATTCTTTTTTATCGCCATAGTTTTGTCAAATTTTTGACATAGTCCTCTGTTAGTCTATCCTTAGTGCTCACTATATAGGAACTAGTTGTTCCCTATAGGGCTTCTGGATTATTTATAAGTATTTTTGCACTATATAGGTATATTATGTGTTGCCATAGGGCTCTGTCTTAAAGTAGGTGCTACTTTATTTATATTATGGAATTTATTGTTCCTATAGTCCTCTGGTTTCTAAAGTATGTGTCTCATTCTTATATTATGTGAATAAGGGTTTTCTCATTTTGGTCTCCTCACTGTCCACATCCTGTCTGGCTCCTCACTGTCTACATCCTGTCTGCCTCCTCACTGTCCACATCCTTATACCTGAACATCCTGTCTGCCTCCTCACTGTCCACATCCTTATACCTGAACATCCTGTCTGGCTCCTGACTGTCCACATCACAGGGAAGTGTAATCATAATACATAGGACTTGAATAATGCTCGTTTAAAACCCAAAGACGCTTTACAGTAACGCAGCAACAGTAAAATCCCTTTACAGTAACGCAGCAACGGTAAAATCCCTTTACAGTAACGCAGCAACGGTAAAATCCCTTTACAGTAACACAGCAACAGTAAAAGGTGACAAGAACCTCTAATATAGCCATCACTACATAAATAAACACAATAACCTTTTCCAGCATGTTGTTAAGTTATGAGAAAGAGTAGAGTATCGAGCCCCAGGCTTTCCCCACTGCCTCAGCCATGGAAACAAGTACGGGGGTAAATCCCCACAGATATATGGAGGAAAGCCAGGTGGACGTTACTCACTTGAGCGGGGCGCGGGCATACACCTGCAGCCAGTCAGGGATCTCTGCCGTGTGGTACGGGTTGGCTGGGACCATCACTGGATGGTTCCTCTCTGAGGGGCGAGGCTGGTACACTACCGGAGGGGGCAGGGGAGGGGGCTGGTCATAACGAGGCACGCTGGAGCAGAAGGAGGAGGAGGGGGGGGTTGGACAGTAAGTATGGACAAAGGCCAGGGTTAGGAGTCGAGTTAAACATGTCAAAAACAAAATGGTTAAAAAAAACTTTAAATAAAAAGCAAGAAGAAGTCTACATTTCCTCCTGACCTAGGAGCACAGTGGCCCGTCATCGCTTCTTCTCCACGTACTATTCTGGTAGTGCACTTAGTCTGTTTCATGTAATCCTCCTCCAGTCCTACCTAGGAGTCACAGTTCCGTCTGTCTTCTAAATCAGCACTACCTCCAAAGATCACAGATCGTCCTGTTCTCTTCCAGTTCCTAACTAGGTAGTCACTATCCGATCATCGGTGCCGTCCTCCAGTCCTACTAGAGCACAGTCCGTTGGTCTCTACAGTCTACCGAGGAGCACAGTCCTCTGTCTCTACAGTCTACCGAGGAGCGGACAGTCCGTCTGTCTCTCCAGTTCTAAACCTAAGGAGCACAAGACCGTCTGTCCTGTCCAGTTCTCATCACTAGCAGATGCACAGTCCGCTCTGTCTCTCCATACCTTAGGAGCACAGTCCGGGGTTTATGTCTCTCACCACGTATCCTACCTAGGAGCACAGTTCCGTCTGTCTCTACAGCCTACCTAGCGAGCCAAGTTACCGTACCTGTCTCTCCAGATCCATACGCTATAGGACACAGTCCCGTCTGCTCTCTACAAAGCCTCACCCTAACGGAGCGACAGTCCGCTCTCTCTACAAGTTTCTAGGGGCCGAAGGACGACAACCACACGCTCCGTCTTCCCTCTACAAGTCTACCAACCACCGAGGAGCACAGTCCGACTCTAGCTTCGGTCCATCGTACCTCAAACGGAGGCGACGAGTAGCCGTCTAGTCCTCACGGATCCACGTCTACCTAGGCACAGTCCGTCTGTCTCTACAGTCTACCGAGGAGCACAGTCGTTTCTGTCTCTACAGGCTACCGAGGAGCACAGCCGTCTGTCTCCTCCCAGTCTGCTACCTAAAGGAGCACAGTCCGTCTTCTCTACAGTCTACCGAAGGAGCCACAGTCCGTCTATGCTCTACAGCACTAGTTAGAGGCACACGTCCGTCTGTCTCTCAGCCTACTAGGAGCACAGTCCGTCTGTCTCTACAGTCCTACCTAGGAGCACAGTCCGTCTGTCTTCTACAGTTCTCTACCAGCGAGCTGAGCCCACAGTCCGTCTGTCCTCTACAGACTACCGCAGGAGCACAGTCGTCTTCTGTCTCTACAGTCTACCGAGGAGCACAGTCCGTCTGTCTCTCAGTCTCACCGAGAGCACAGTCCGTCTGTCTCACAGTCTACACGACAGGAGCACATCCCGTCTGTCTCACTAACTCAGTCACCGAGGAGCACAGTCCGTCTTCTCTACAGTCTACCGAGGAGCACAGTCGTCCTGGTCGTTCTCCTACAAGTCTACCGAGGAAGCACAGTCGCGTCTAGTCTCTACAGTCTACCGAGGAGCACAGTTCCGTCTGTCTCTACAGTCTACCTGATCCGAGGCACATCCGTCTGCCTCTCACCGTCTACGAGGAGCACAGTCCGTCCCTCGTCTCTACAGATTAACTACCTTTGTATGGAAGCCAAACAGTCGTCGGGTCCCTCTATTCAGTCTCTACCGAGGTGCACAGTCGTCCCTTTCTCTTAGGCATGTCTATCCACGAGAGGAGTACAAAAAAGTCCGCCCTTATTCTAAAACAGTCTACCGAGAGCATCAGCGTCCACGCTACTGTCTCTCTACCGAGTCCTACCGAGGAGCCCAGTCGTCTGTCTACTTACAGTCATCCATGAGAAGGGAGGTCACTAGTCCCAGTCCTGTCCTCTACACAAGTCTAATCTGCTGTTAGGAGTGCTTCAACACAGGTCACGTACTTGTCATTCTAGCAGAGTCGTACACGCTGGAGTGGATCGACAGTTCCGTGCTTGTCTCTAATGTCTAGCTTTCTTGGTAGTGGAGCACGTATTGCCGTTCTGGTTCTGCTACAGTCCTTACCGGAGGTTAGTTCACAGTCGCTCGTGGTGTCTTCTGGATCAGTCCTATCGCGGGAGCATTCAGTGCCGTCTGTCTCTACAGTGCTTTGCGTCGAGGTAGGTCGGAGCAGCCTGTCTGCTCTATCAGGTCTGACCGGGATATTGGTCACTAAGTCTCGTCTGTCTCGTATCAGGTTGCACCGTAGGTGATGTCGACAGATATACCGTCTGAGTAACTCTAGCAGTCATGACCTGAGAAACACAGTCCGACGTGATCACTCTAGCAGTCGGACTGAGCACGAGAGAGCACAAAGATTATCAGATCTAAGTCGTAACTACAGTCCCTACCCGGCACCGGAAGAGTCTACACAGTCATCCTCCGCTACTGTCTCTACAGTCACTAGAGCCAGACGAGACAAGTAGTTGGCAACAGTCCGTAACTAGTACTACTACAGCCTACCTGCAGGGAGCACAGTCCCGTCTGCTCTCTAACACGAATTCTACTCGAGGTAGCCAGTTCCGTCTGTCTCTACAGTCTACCGAGGAGTAGAGACAGTGCCCGGGTCCCATCTGCTACAGTCTACACGCGCGAGTCTTCACAGTCCGTCTGTATCTCTACCACGTCTACCGAGAGCAACAGTCCGTCTGTCTCTACAGTCTACCGAGTGGAGAGCACAGGCTCCGTCTCGCTCTCTACAGTCCTGTTATCCTACGAGGACCACAGTCCGCATCTGGTCTCTGGCCACGAGTCCTATTGCCGAGGAGCACATGTATCCGCTCCTAGATTCTCTAAGTAACGGGCGCTGGAGGAGTTGGCATCAGTGGTCTGTCACTGCTACAGTCATACCGATTGGGAGTCACCAAGTGCCGGCTTGCTCTTACACTATCCGATGCAGAGCACAGTCCGGATCTGTTCATCGTACAGTCCAGCTACCAGAGACAGCACTAGTTTCCGCTCTATCTCTACAGCTCATATGGCGCCGAAGGTAGTTCATATGTTCTCGTTCTGATCTCTACAAGTCTTAGCCAAGATGGAGCTACAATGTTCTCGTTACGCCCTACACAGTTCCCTTATCCGAGGAGCACAGCTACCGTCTGTCTACTGAAGCAAGTCTATGACCAGAAGTGAGCACAGTCCGTCTGTCTCTACAGTCCTACCGATTGTAGGGGCTAATAGGTCACATCGTCGTTGATCTCTAAGTTCTACCGAGGGCAGCCAGCACAAGTCCGTCTGTCCTCTAACAGTCTACCGATGAGTCACTAGTCCTCTGTCTTCTATCTCTACAGTTCTTTGACTGCGAGGAGTTCTAAACGTCGCTGTTCAGTCTCTAACGTGCTACGGAATGCAGAGCCTCAGTCTAGTCCTATACAGTCTACGCGGCAGGGTGAACATGTCCGCTATCTGTCTCTTAAGTCTACAGCAGGAGCACAGTCACCAGTCTGATCTGCTAACAGCCTCACTACCGAGGGTATTGGGTACACAGTACCGTCTGTTCCTACAGTCTACCGAAGGAGGTCACGCAGTTCTCGTGCTGACCTATCTCACTACATAGTCTAAATACTAAGAGAGAGTAACAACAGTCCTGATCGGTGTCCTCTTACAGTCTACCGAGGAGCCAGTCCGTCTGTCTCTACAGTACGGTGACCACCGTGGAGCAACAGTCCGTCTGTCTCCTTATCCACGAGTGCTAAGAGGAGGCACGAAGTCCCGTTGTTCTCTACAGGTGCCCTAAGTCCAGAGAGCTGCACAGTCCGTCTGTCATACTACAATCCTACGAGGAGCTACAGTTCCAGTCAGTCTCTATCTATCCAGGTGCTGGGTACCGCAAGGACGAGAACAGTCCTCTGCTCCTCACATCTAGGGCCGAGGAGCACAGTCCTCTGTCTCCTGACAGTCTACCTAGGAAGCACAGTCCCGTTGTCTTAGCAGAGTACTATAACTAAGGAGCCAGCGGTCCCGTCTTCTCTCTACTCACCAGATAAATACTTAGAAGGGAAGCAAACCAAGCTCCGTACGTCGATTCTCTCACAGTTCTATCTCCCGGTGAGGAGCATTCAGATCCGGGGTTCTGTCCGCGGTCTACAGTACCTCAGCCTAGGAGCGACATTAACCGTCTGTCTCTCAGTCTTACCTAGGACGCCACTAGTCCGTCCTGACTTATCAGCGAATCTAGGAAAACAGTCAGTAGCAAGATTCTACAATGTCTATTAGGAGTCATTAAAACAGCTCGGTCTGTCTCTACAGTCTAGGACCTAGGAGCACAGTCTGTCTGCTCTCTAACAGGCCTACTCAGTAGTAGCAACAAGTATCCTGATCAGGTCCTCTCATAACATTGTACTAACTAGGAAGACTACTCAAGTCTGTCTGTCTCTACAGTCTAAACAGGAATATCACCCAGTCATTGTCATGATCTCCTAACAGTTTCTAACTAGGATTACAGTCTGGTGGCTGTCTCTAAAACGAGGTCTACATCTACGGAGCAACAAAGTTAGTGTCTTGTCTCCTTACGAGGATCTAACCGTAAGGTAGTCGACTAGGGCTGTTTCTGCTCTACAGCCTAGGCTCGGAGGACACATCAGTTCTGTCTGCCTCTCAATCAGTCCTAGGCCTATGGAGCACATCAGGGGTTCTATACTAAGGGCCTCTCTGTGTTGAACGTGTGGTTCCATCGTAGCTAAAGATTCGTCTAAAATCTCGAGTCAGAGTGCCACCTTACACTAACCCAGACCCAGTGCGGAGCCAAGAACCATCCCATCCGGAGGGAGTGGCGACCAAATGGGTAGGTGTTGGTGTATGGGGTCTGTATTGATAAGTAAACGTATCCTCGCCTCGGATTAGGTCTTCTAGTCAACACCGTACCATAGCCTCCGGGGCAGTGCGAGGAGGTCCCTCGCCGCTCCGGACCATGGATCAAGTTCCCCAGAGATTGTTAGCCCTGCTAATAATAAGATGCCTGAGCTACTATATGGGGTCACCATGAGAGGAGGAAGGGAGGAAAGAGGAGAGAGAGAAGAAGGTAAGGCAAGAGAGGAGGGAGAGGAGAGCAAGGGATGAAGCGTGAGGAGATGAGATGAGGAGGACGAGAGGAGCAAGAAGGAGAGAGAGAGGAGATAAGAGCATGAGTAGTGAGTGAGATGTGAGAGCGAGGAGCGAAGAGGAGGAGAGAGAGATGATAGAGGAAGGAGAGGAGAGTATGGAGATGAGAGAGGAAGAGAAGAGAGCAGCAGCAGGAGTAATGAGATGAGGGAGAGATGGGAATGTGAGTTGATGGAGTGTAGATGATGTGATGTTGATAGATGGAAGAGAAGTCAGAGAGCTAGGAGCAGGAGTAGCTAGAGGTATAGTATGTGAGGAGAGAGAAGCGAGAAGGAGAGAGATGATAGGAGAGGGGAGAGTGGAGAGGAGGAAAGAGAGAGAGGAGGAGAGCAGAGAGGAGGAGAGGAGGAAGGAGAAGAGAGAAGGAGGAGAGAGAAGGAGAGGAGGACCAGAGAGGGAGGAGAGGGAGAGGAGAGAGAGGAGAGGAGAGAGGAGAGGAGGAGAGGAGAGGAGAGAGAGGAGAGAGAGAGAGGAGAGAGGGACAGAGAGGAGGAGGAGAGGAGGAGAAGAGAGGAGAGGGAGGACGAGAGGAGGAGGAGAGGAGTAGAGTAGAGAAGGAGGAGAGCAGTAGGAGGAGGAGAGGAGACAGAGGAAGGAGGAGAGAGAGGAGGAGAGGAGAGAGAGAGAGGAGGAGAGGAGAGAGGAGAGCAGAGGAAGGAGCAGAGGAGAGCAGAGAGAGCAGGGGAGGAAGGAAGGAGAGAGCGAGAGAAGAGGGAGAGCAGAGAGGAGACGAGGAGTGAGCAAGGAGAGGAGGAGGAGAAGGAGAGAAGACAGGAGAGAGAAGGAGAGGAGGAGAGGAGGAGGAGAGAGAGGAGAGGAGGAGAGAGGAAGAGGGGAGAGGGGAGAGGAGGAGAGAGGAGAGAGGAGAGAAGAGAGAGAGGAAGAGGAGAAGAGATAGGCAGAGGAGAGAGAGAGAGGACGACGTACGGAGAGTGCGGGCGAGAGAGTGTGGGAT
>NW_019942766.1:184988-189442 GCF_002910315.2 Salvelinus sp. IW2-2015 | reverse complement strand
GACTCTCCACCTTCTCCCAGCCAGGGGCAGCACCCTCCCTCTCCAGGGGTGCTTGGACCAGTGGGTGGTGATTGGTTTGTGTCGAAGTTTAGTACTTCCTGCCTTCCGGGATGCGTCCAGTCTACCGTTCCACCCCGGCAGCGGACGTTCTCAGCCGCCTCGGACTGACAGGTTCCCCAGAGACTTAGAGCCTGCATCCGACCGATACCTGGGGACCAGGAGAGAGGAGAGCAAGGAGAAGAGGAGAGGAGGAGAGAGAGAGAGAGGAGAAGAGTAGGAGAGAGAGGAGAGAGAGGAGAGCAGAGAGAGAGAGGAGAGCAGAGGAGAGAGGAGAGGAGAGAGGAGAGAGGAGAGCAGAGGAGAGAGAGAGGAGAGCAGTTAGGCTGTGTCCCACTCCCAAATGACACCCTATTACCTAGAGCAGGGTTTCCCAAACTCAGTCCTGGGGCCCACTGGGTGCACATTAAGGGTTTTTGCCCCCATCACTACACAGTCGATTCAAATAACCAACTCATCATCATCATCATCATCAAGCTTTTAATTATTTAAATCAGCTGTGTAGTGCTAATAGTTTGCCTAATTTCAGTTTGTGACAAAACAAGCAAAGTATTATAGTGTAGAGAATCATTGTACCATCTACACCACTGAGAAATATATATTTTACATAATCAAAACCCATTGTATTTTCAGCTGGTGTACAAAACTAAATATATGCAAAAAAAACAAAACTTAACAACAGGAAGCATGTTTCAATGAGAATTACTATACCACATATTTATATGGAAATTGTCAGGTTACTCCCCCCCCCCAAAAAAAAGTACATATTGCAGCTTTAAATGCATACTTTAAAAATGTGAGGCTAAAAATGAAAAATCCTTAAAGTATGATAATAAAAAAAAGTGTTAAAAAAAAAAAATATCTAAATGTTACTGTCCCCACTACAACAACAAAAAATACATTTTATTTTGTCCTTTAACATTTAATTGAAATACTGTAGAATTCCATTCATTTCTATGGAGGACTGCTCCTACAAAGCCTGGCCAATACATAACATCATCAATCCAGGGGTTTATACACACACACACGTCATTGGTTGGTGCTCATGGGTCCGTTAACATGGAAATGATATCAAATTACATTTTACAGGCTCAAATGAGAACTGTAGCATCAAAAATAGAGAGTAGATATTTTGTCAGCTGGAATCTGATCAATTCTGCTTGTGAGTGATGGACGACAACACGATTAGTGCTCTTAGCCAGCGAGTGAGTGAAGGACAGGAGTGCGCATTCCACAGAAATACCCTCCTCCGTCCACAGAAATACCCTCCTCCGTCCACAGAAATACCCTCCTCCGTCCACAGAGAGGGAAACATTGGTTCAGTCTGTTCCAGAGCATTGTCCGAGAGGAGAAATTAACTGGGATAACTAGTAAATCCCCCCAAAAGTTTCAATCTATAGTAGTAACAGTACTGGGAGTAGCCAGCCACCTAGAAAAAGTAGACAGCCAAGCCTTCAAAACATTTTTCCGAACGATCAATATTTTGTGGCGGCCTCTGGCACATTCTAATGCCTTGATTCCATCCAAAATACACAGCGAAAACTATTGAATATTTTATCAAAATTGACGTCCCAGATTAGAAAGAGSTGGTATTGTGTGTAAACGGACTAGACTTTACAATTTAAAAATGACTGAAAATGTATGAATTCTGTCAATTTAAAACAAAAAAGGTAGGGGAGTGTATCAGAAAACCAGTCAGCATTCTGGTGTGACCATCATTTGCCTCATGCAGCGCGACACATCTCCATCACATAGAGTGATCAGCGGTGATTGGCCGTGTGAATCGGCCCCCTTCAATGCTTGAAAGTTGCCGGATATGGCGGGAACTGGAACATGCTGTCGTACACGTCGATCCAGAGCATCCAAACATGCTCTACGGGATTCTCTGCCTCTAACCCTATTACGGGGCTGAGTCACTGCGCTCTTTCATCCGTCCCTAGGAGGGGTGCGTCACTTGAGTGGGTTGAGTCACTGACGTGATCTTCCTGTCGGTTGCGCCCCCCTCGGGTTCGTCCGTGGGGGAGATCTTCGTGGCTATACTCGCCTTGCTCAGGTAGTAAAGTTGCTGTTTGAAGATATCCCTCTAGTGGGTTGGGGGCTGTGCTTTGGCAAAGTGGGTGGGGTTATATCCTGCCTGGGGGTAAAGTTGATTGATATGGTGAGTATGCAGGCCATGGAAGAACTGGGACATGTTCAGCTTCCAGGAATTGTGTACAGATCCTTGTGACATGGGGCCGTGCATTATCATGCTGAAACATGAGGTGATGGCGGCAGATGAATGACACMAAAATGGACCTCAGGATCTCATCACGGTATCTCTGTGCATTCAAATTGACATCGATAAAATGTAATTGTGTTCGTTGTTCGTAGCTTAGGCCTGCCCATACCATAACCCCACCGCCACCATGGGGCACTCTGTTCACAACGTTGACATCAGCAAACCGCTTGCCCACGCGACGCCATACACGTGGTTTGCGGTTGGTTGGACATACTGACAAATTCTCTAAAAACGACTTGAGGCGGCTTATGGTAGAGAAATGAACATTAAATTATCCGGCTACAGCTCTGGTGGACATTCCTGCAGTCAGAATGCCAATTGCACGCTCCCTCAAAACATCTGTGGCATTGTGATGTGGCCTTATTGTCCCCAGCGCAAGGTGCACCTACGTAATGATCATGCTGTTTAAATCAGCTTCTTGATATGCCACACCTGTCAGGTGGATGGATTATCTCCGTAAAGTAAAAATGCTCACTAATAGGGATGTGCACAACATTGGAGAGAAAAGCTTTTTGTGCGTATGGAACATTTCTGGGATATTTTATTTTTGCTCATGAAATATTGGACCAAGACTTTACATGTTGAGTTTTGATGGATTCTAGGTTCTGACTCCTAACCTTGGAATAGTGTTATTTATTATTATTTTATTTAACTAGGCAAGTTAAATTATCATGTATCCTATTGAAATATTGAGGGCCGTAGTCTGGTTTCCACACCAGAAGTTAATGGGTATGTGTGAGAGGAATGTATATGGTGGAGGCAATTAAGCTGGAATGTACTGAGTGAAGGAAAGATAATCACATGGTTGCAGGCACTGATAAGGGTGGAGAGATGTGGGTTAGTGAGGAATAGAGGTCCGGTCAGGTCACATTAAGGGAGAAGGAACAGTTTATTGCCCGCGTCACTTAATTTCTTGCCTAGCAATAAATATGTAATGTTTAGAGAGAAGGAGGATGTCATCCAAATTGAGGTATATATATATATATATATATATATATACATACAACCACTGGTGGAACTATGTCTGTCTGTGCACTGTATGACCCAATTGGTGAATAAAACTTGGTTTGAGCTTCACTAATCGTCTGAAATTTTATAAGGTTAATTTAGAACCTAACAGTTTATATTTGTGTTCAGTGTAGTTACTCCACAATACTAACCTAATTGACAGCGTAAAATGAGGGAAGCCTGTACAGAATACCAATATTCCCAAAAATTCATCCTGCTTGCAACAATGCACTAAAGCAATACTTGCAAAAAAATMTGGCAAAGCCATTAACTTTTTGTCCTGAAAACAAAGTGTTGTTGGATTTGCCCCAAACATACAACATATTATTGAGTCCAGTCTCCATATTTTCAAGCAGAGTGGTGGCTGCATCATGTTATGGGTATGCTTGTCATCGTTAAGGACCGGGGAATTTCAGCATTGAAGCGGAATAGAGCTAAGCACTGGCAAAATCCTAGAGGAAAACCTGGTTCAGTCTGCTTTCCAACAGACACTTGGAGATTAATTTACATTTCAGCAGGACAATAACCTAAAACACAAGGCAAAATCTACYCMGGAGTTGCTTACCAAGACGACAGTGAACATTCCAGAGGGGCCGAGTTACAGTTTTGACTTAAATCTATAGCAATACTTAAATGGTTGTCTAGCAATGATCAACAGCCAATTTGACAGAACTTGAAGAATTTAGAAAATAATAAATGGGCAAATGCTGCACAATCCAAATGTGGAGGCAAAAAGTATTCAGACCTCGGAGAGTATTCATACCTCGGAAAGTATTCAGACCTCGGAGAGTATTCAGACCTCGGAAAGTATTCAGACCTCGGAGAGTATTCAGACCTCGGAGAGTATTCAGACCTCGGAGAGTATTCAGACCTCGGAGAGTATTCAGACCTCGGAGAGTATTCAGAAACCTACGACATGAATTCGAGACCTCGGGAAGAGGTTAGTCTCGAGAAATCCATCCTCGTGACCGAAAGTAATTCGAAGAACCTCGGTCTGAATACTGTGTAGCCGCAGGAGTAATGTTAAGATAAATACCTCCCTGCCGAAGGAGGTAAGTATCTCAAATACTTTGTTGCCCTCCTGCCACAGTTTGCAAGTTGATGTCAATCT
>NW_019942766.1:184060-184873 GCF_002910315.2 Salvelinus sp. IW2-2015 | reverse complement strand
CAGACCTCGGAGAGTATTCAGACCTCGGAGAGTATTCAGACCTCGGAGAGTATTCAGACCTCGGAGAGTATTCAGACCTCGGAGAGTATTCAGACTTTCAAAARTTTGGTAGGTTACAGTCTTATTCTAAAATGGAATAAATTGTTTTAGAAATAGCTAAATTTACAAAAAAAAACTGAATGATCTACTTTTACATAAGTACCGTGCCTCTACTCAGTACTTTGTTGAAGCACCTTTGTCAGCGATTACAGCCTAGAGTCTTCTTGGGTATGACGCTACTAGCTTGGCACACCTGTATTTGGGGAGTTTCTCTCATTCTTCTCTGCAGATTCTCTCAAGCTCTGTCAGGTTGGATGGGAAGTGTTGCTGCACAGCTATTTTCAGGTCTCTTCAGAGATGTTCGATCAGGTTCAAGTCCGGGCTCTGGCTGGGCCACTCAAGGACATTCAAGACTTCCCCACAGGATGATGGTGCCACCCCTACGTTTCACCGTAGGGATGGTGCCAGGTTTCCTCCAAACGTGACGCTTGGCATTCAGGCTAAAMAGTTGAATCTTGGTTTCTTAGACCAGAGGATCTTGTTTCTCATGGTCTGGGAGTCCTTTAGGTGCATTTTGGCAAACTCCGAGCGGGCTATCATGTGCCTTTTACTGAGGAGTGGCTTCCATCTGGCCCCTCTACCATAAAGGTCTGATTGGTGCAGAGATGGTTGTCCTTCTGGAAGGTTCTCCCATCTCCACAGAGGAACTCCAGAGCTCTGTCAGAGTGACCATAGTGTTCTTGATCACCTCCCTGACCAAGACCCTTCTCCCCC